>NC_092233.1:3685000-3865000 GCF_036320965.1 Panulirus ornatus | reverse complement strand
TTCCACCTCCAGTTTGGTCTCTTTGTTCTTGTGTCCTCTACTTCTCATGCATATATCCTCTTTGTCAACCTTTCCTCACTCATTCTTATGTACTAAGGTATATTACTGGACTCGTGCTTGAAGTTATAACTTTGGTGAGGTTGTATCACTGTGAGCATAGTGTCATCAAAGAAATCTCTCCAAAGGAGTCTACATTTCCCTGCTACTGGAAGGAGCACAACCTTGGGCCGCAGGAGCCTTAGAAAGGCCCTTGGTAACAATATGGCTCTTCCATAGAAATGGGTCCTGAGGTTATTGCAGGTTGTATTTTGGCATCAGAAACCAAAGGAGCAAAATAAAGTAAATTTGCGATATCTTTCGTATATTACGTCTTCAGAGCGACGAGTAATTACTCTAGAAACAATTTTTTATTAGCCCAAAGAGGGCGCAGGTAGGGAGGTCAAGATGAGGTCATATCAGGTCACTCAGTGGTTGGAGAGTCCCAAATGACATAGCCTACCAGGTGTGATAGTTGAAATTCCAGAAAGCTTGACATGCAGATGGCTGTCACATACAACACAGTGAGAAAACAGCGCTATCCAACGGATTCCTAAGGTTGTGTATAGCTATCCTTCTGATGGTTATGATAGGTTTTATGTTGGCCAGCCTGACTGGCAGTAAGTTGGTAGCACGTATCAGCCAACATACACATAGCGTCAGGATATGGCAACATAATTGCGTCGTGTCCATCATAAAGCCTCATTGGAGCACTATTGGGAGAACCTTCCACCATCGTCAATTCGAAGTTTCTTCTGTAATCAAGAAGTTGTGGATTCTTGTCTGATGGCGAGGGGTCACTCCAGGAAACTGTTTATTTAAGCCATGAGCATTTAAGACATGACTCGTTCATGACAGACGTTCTCGTGGATAAGTTTCTCCCGATTTGAACTCAGGTGACCTTAGATGAACTCGCCTTGACCTTCCCCCCTCCTTGACCTCCCCAACCCCCGTACAACCCCTTTGTGTATGTATCAGCTGGCGGTGATGTGTGGTTATAGAATATAGAGGATGATTAGAGATGGTTTTGTCTTTCTTAGAAGGAGATAATTTGTGTACTGTTGATGTTACTGGTGAGGTCCTGGTTATGTAATGGAGGATGGTAAATTAACTCGCGAGTCTCTTTATATATTTACCTTTATTACATATTTCGTCACAGGTACTAACTAGAAGGTAGGTAGGTAGGTAGGTACTATGTCTGTCTGTCTGTCTATGTCTGTGTCTGTCTGGCTGTCTGTCTGGCTGTCTGTCTCTGTCTGTCTGTCTGTCTGTCTGTCTGTCTGTCTGTCTGTCTGTCTGTCTCTCTCTCTCTCTCTCTCTCTCTCTCTCTCTCTCTCTCTCTCTCTCTCTCTCTCTCTCTCTCTCTCTCATCTTGACTCCACCTTGACTGTTGTTTCCTCACTCTTACCCATCATCACCCTGACTCTTTCTTACTCATCATCATCTGATTCAGTGAATCCCCGTGTTTTTCCCCGAGACTCATCTCTCTACCTTACCTCCCGCCACACATCTCGCTTAACCTTCCCTTGCCATACACTCGTCTTTAGTCTGAATGAAACTGAAAGAATGAAAGCTGAATTGAAGAATATGAAGAATGGCAGCTACCCAGTCAGTCACGAACAAGAGAGAGAAGAAGTGGGTGAATGAAGGACAACAGAGGAAATACAGAAAAAACAGGAAATACAAGAAAACATTAGAAAGACAGAAACTGACAGGAAACAAAGAACTACAGAAGGAAACATAGAGAAACAGCGAAGAAACAAAGGGAAATAGAAGGGAAACTCGGAGAACTAAGGGAAACATAGAGAAACAGAGGAAACGCTGAGAAACAGAGATGAAAACAGAAAAAAAGGACGAAACAGGGAAACACAAAGAAAACAGAGAAAGGGATGAAACAGAAATGTGAGAAAGCGGACAGTAAGCGCAGGAAAACAGAAAGGCAGAAACAGGAAAGAAGCACAAGGAAGCATTGAGGAAAGTAGAGGAAACAATGAAAACAGAGAAAACACGAAGAAACAGAAGAAAGAAAGAGAGAATGAAGGAGGAAACGGTAGCTGGGCATGTTCGTGCAACTAACGCCAGGCGGTGAGCCAGCGAACCAAGAGCTGAGCGCATCCACCTCCCAGCCAACGGACAGAAGGAGCCTGTCGTCTCTCGACCCTCACCTAACGCATGATTGACACTCTGCATGACACTTCCCTCCCATCCCTCCCTCCCTCACTCCTCCACGTCACCACCCTCACCCCCCCCCCCCCCTTCCCACTCCCTCTCGTCAGCTGACAATAGTACCGACATTCAAGGGCTGGGTTCCTCTGTCAGGCACATAGCCGCACCCACCCCACCCGACCCCCTGCGTCTGTCAGGCTCATAATCTGTCCTTCATGCTGTTCTGGGTTCCTGCCCCCCAACCCTCTCTCTCTCTCTCTCTCTCTCTCTCTCACTCACTCACTGAACACAGCCGACTCTCCCATAAAAAGGCAAGAGCATCATAACAATGTTGTCTCTGTGGGACATCTCCTGACAGCCGGCCGCCCCCTGGCCTCCTCCACCTCCTCCCATACCTCACACAGGGGAAGATGATGATCGGGGAGAGCGTGTCAGTGTCTCACTCCAGCCTCACCTCACTGTAGACTCATCTCCTCCAAGATCTCTCCTCCACGTCTTCTGCTGCCTCTTGATCTAACTTCTTTTCGTGTTTGTGTATAAAGTTATCTTTCATTCCTCTCCTCCCCCTCATATATTATCTCAGACTCCGGAAGCAGAGATGGTCCTCAGTTATGTATCCCTCAATAGACTTATTCATTTAAGTGATTGCCAATCTCTCTTATCAGTGGGGGATATCAGGAAAAGTAGGTCCCCCATTTGTTTTGTTATCATCTGTCAATCATACGCTTATCTCGGCTGTCCTGGACCCCCTGAGGGAGGAGTGTAACCCCCATGTCCAGGGAGTAAGTGGGGTGTATCAACCTCGAGGGTCATAGAGCTCAATCTTGCTTGTTATTCAGAGGCTTGTGAGTCCCTGTCTTGCCCCCTCCCTCAACCCCCCCGTGACGTCCACAACTCTGCTGATAATAGTTTTTCCTTGTTAGGTGCAGGAGGGCGACCAGGCCAGCTGGTCCACGCTGTGGTGGCGACTGGTTCTTTGGCCTAGTTCTGTGTTACGTCTGTTGTCTGTCTCTGGGGCCTTGTTAGTTGTCTGTCTGACTCTCTCTCTCTCTCTCTCTCTCTCTCTCTCTCTCTCTCTCTCTGGCTCTGGCTCCCCTCCATGTACTATACAGGTGCCAGCCCTCATCCTTTCTCCCTCCCTCCTACACTTCTGCCTCCTCATTCACCTCCCTCATTCAGGAGGTGTCGCCTGGCCATCTCTCTCGCCCTCTTGCTGTGGGAGAAGAAATAATAAGCAAATGTTACACTTGTTTATGACCTCAAGAAAACCAGTTTGGGATTCAGTCCTTTAGTCTTTGCTCAGGCATCAAACAAATGAAGGCCACGATGGAGTGAATATTTGGGTGAACATTTGGGCTGCATGATATTCGGATGAGTAAAATGGGTTACATAGTAGAAGTGTATTTCAATGACGAATATAGTCAAAGTATACGAAAGTATAGTTTCCTTATGCATCATTTCAAAAGCTTCGTTGATAAGTATCCAAAGACAAAACACAACTCTTTCGTACAACTTTAGTTGTGGGTATTTGTGACCAGAATCTTTAGCGTTTATACTTGTATTGGCCTAACCTACGTTGGAGGATCGGTTGTGAATATAACTGGTTTTCGTATTATTAATCATCTCTTACGTTTTCCACAACCGAGTTATTATCCTCTAGGAAATTATTCTGAATCTTGTGAATATTTCCAGGATTCGTACATCAGCAGCTTCCGTGGCAACTCAGAGAATCCTTACGTGCCACTACAATATTATTTTAGTAAATATTTTATTTTTCGTCTGGTTGTAAATATGAATTTCTCTATGTTATTTATATTCATATCTTTCATTATTCTTTCATCTTTTACTACTCTGTGTTCTTTTTTTCTTCTTCTCTTTCTCCTATCACTTTTTCTCTATTTATCTCAGTCATATGCCAGTCACTGTCTCTTGTTTTTCTGTTTCTCCCCTTCCTCAGTCCCCGCCTCTCTCTCTCACCCCCTGTTACACCTCTCTCTCTCTCTCTCTCTCTCTCTCTCTCTCTCTCTCTCTCTCTCTCTCTCTCTCTCTCTCCCTCCCTCCCTAACACAAACACCCTCCAAGTGGCCCAGGGCGTCAACAAGTCTTGCCAAAACTTTGTCTTCGCTTCGGTGTCATTAGCAACACTGGCCGTCTTCCTTGCCTTGGGTGCGACTGTACCATCCACCACTGCCCGTATGTATGTATGTATGTATGTATGTATGTATGTATGTATGTATGTATGTATGTATGTATGTATGTATGTATGTATGTATGTATGTATGTATGTATGTATGTATGTATGTATGTATGTATGTATGTATGTATGTATGTATGTATGTATGTATGTATGTATGTATGTATGTATGTATGTATGTATGTATGTATGTATGTATGTATGTATGTATGTATGTATGTATGTATGTATGTATGTATGTATGTATGTATGTATGTATGTATGTATGTATGTATGTATGTATGTATGTATGTATGTATGTATGTATGTATGTATGTATGTATGTATGTATGTATGTATGTATGTATGTATGTATGTATGTATGTATGTATGTATGTATGTATGTATGTATGTATGTATGTATGTATGTATGTATGTATGTATGTATGTATGTATGTATGTATGTATGTATGTATGTATGTATGTATGTATGTATGTATGTATGTATGTATGTATGTATGTATGTATGTATGTATGTATGTATGTATGTATGTATGTATGTATGTATGTATGTATGTATGTATGTATGTATGTATGTATGTATGTATGTATGTATGTATGTATGTATGTATGTATGTATGTATGTATGTATGTATGTATGTATGTATGTATGTATGTATGTATGTATGTATGTATGTATGTATGTATGTATGTATGTATGTATGTATGTATGTATGTATGTATGTATGTATGTATGTATGTATGTATGTATGTATGTATGTATGTATGTATGTATGTATGTATGTATGTATGTATGTATGTATGTATGTATGTATGTATGTATGTATGTATGTATGTATGTATGTATGTATGTATGTATGTATGTATGTATGTATGTATGTATGTATGTATGTATGTATGTATGTATGTATGTATGTATGTATGTATGTATGTATGTATGTATGTATGTATGTATGTATGTATGTATGTATGTATGTATGTATGTATGTATGTATGTATGTATGTATGTATGTATGTATGTATGTATGTATGTATGTATGTATGTATGTATGTATGTATGTATGTATGTATGTATGTATGTATGTATGTATGTATGTATGTATGTATGTATGTATGTATGTATGTATGTATGTATGTATGTATGTATGTATGTATGTATGTATGTATGTATGTATGTATGTATGTATGTATGTATGTATGTATGTATGTATGTATGTATGTATGTATGTATGTATGTATGTATGTATGTATGTATGTATGTATGTATGTATGTATGTATGTATGTATGTATGTATGTATGTATGTATGTATGTATGTATGTATGTATGTATGTATGTATGTATGTATGTATGTATGTATGTATGTATGTATGTATGTATGTATGTATGTATGTATGTATGTATGTATGTATGTATGTATGTATGTATGTATGTATGTATGTATGTATGTATGTATGTATGTATGTATGTATGTATGTATGTATGTATGTATGTATGTATGTATGTATGTATGTATGTATGTATGTATGTATGTATGTATGTATGTATGTATGTATGTATGTATGTATGTATGTATGTATGTATGTATGTATGTATGTATGTATGTATGTATGTATGTATGTATGTATGTATGTATGTATGTATGTATGTATGTATGTATGTATGTATGTATGTATGTATGTATGTATGTATGTATGTATGTATGTATGTATGTATGTATGTATGTATGTATGTATGTATGTATGTATGTATGTATGTATGTATGTATGTATGTATGTATGTATGTATGTATGTATGTATGTATGTATGTATGTATGTATGTATGTATGTATGTATGTATGTATGTATGTATGTATGTATGTATGTATGTATGTATGTATGTATGTATGTATGTATGTATGTATGTATGTATGTATGTATGTATGTATGTATGTATGTATGTATGTATGTATGTATGTATGTATGTATGTATGTATGTATGTATGTATGTATGTATGTATGTATGTATGTATGTATGTATGTATGTATGTATGTATGTATGTATGTATGTATGTATGTATGTATGTATGTATGTATGTATGTATGTATGTATGTATGTATGTATGTATGTATGTATGTATGTATGTATGTATGTATGTATGTATGTATGTATGTATGTATGTATGTATGTATGTATGTATGTATGTATGTATGTATGTATGTATGTATGTATGTATGTATGTATGTATGTATGTATGTATGTATGTATGTATGTATGTATGTATGTATGTATGTATGTATGTATGTATGTATGTATGCATGTATGTATGTATGTATGTATGTATGTATGTATGTATGTATGTATGTATGTATGTATGTATGTATGTATGTATGTATGTATGTATGTATGTATGTATGTATGTATGTATGTATGTATGTATGTATGTATGTATGTATGTATGTATGTATGTATGTATGTATGTATGTATGTATGTATGTATGTATGTATGTATGTATGTATGTATGTATGTATGTATGTATGTATGTATGTATGTATGTATGTATGTATGTATGTATGTATGTATGTATGTATGTATGTATGTATGTATGTATGTATGTATGTATGTATGTATGTATGTATGTATGTATGTATGTATGTATGTATGTATGTATGTATGTATGTATGTATGTATGTATGTATGTATGTATGTATGTATGTATGTATGTATGTATGTATGTATGTATGTATGTATGTATGTATGTATGTATGTATGTATGTATGTATGTATGTATGTATGTATGTATGTATGTATGTATGTATGTATGTATGTATGTATGTATGTATGTATGTATGTATGTATGTATGTATGTATGTATGTATGTATGTATGTATGTATGTATGTATGTATGTATGTATGTATGTATGTATGTATGTATGTATGTATGTATGTATGTATGTATGTATGTATGTATGTGTATGATGTATGTATGTATGTATGTATGTATGTATGTATATATGTATGTATGCATGTATGTAGGGTATGTTTTTTTTGTATTTTATTGCCTGTTTGTTTTCACCTAGGAGATGAATATAAAAAAGGTTTAAAAAATTTTTTTCCCAGATTGTGAACAACCAGAGTAAGTCAATTTTTATCACAATAAGAAAGAAGATATAGATGAAGACATGCCTGACCACTACAACAGGATGTTATTATAGATATTAATATTACCGAAAAGGACGTAATCAAAGCAGTTGATCATCTTAGGGAGAACTCAACACCTGGATTGGACGATGTTAACATGGGAAAGCAATGATCGTTCCAGTATGGTATAGATGCACTAAATGTTGTATATAACACCAGGACACAAAGGACGATCTTGATGAAAGCCAAAATAATATAAACCAGTTGGTTTAATTTTACTCACACTCGGAGTATACGAAAATGTTTAAAGGAACGCATTATGGAAAAGATTCTTTACTACAGAAACATTAAAGAAGAGCAGCACGGATTTTTGCCTGGCAAAAATATACAAGAACGCAACAACTACTTCACTACAATAAAATATGTGAATACTTAATGCAGGGGAAGAGAGTGCACACTGCTTTCCTAGACTTTGATAAAGCATTTGAACAAAGTTAGCTATGAAGTGTTGTTAGGGAAAGTGGCGAGGTAGAATATTAAAGGAAAACTAGGAAAGTGGATTATAGAGTTTTCAGACAACAGAAATATCAGAGTGGTGGCAACTGTGGAGGTATGTCAGAGGATGAAGACACACTGTACCGGGCGTACCACAGGAAGAGCATTTGGCATCGATGATTATTGTGATCATCAGCTGAGTTGTAAGATGCAAGATGTAACTTAGGGAGACTGAAGTCATGTGCTTCTGGCAGACGACATGAGAATAAACCAAACTGTGGGAACAGAAGACCTGGAGAAACTACGAGACAACCTATATATGTTTATGAATGGACGGAGATCACCCGATGGAGTTTGAAGAGAAAAACCTTTGGGCAAATAATTTTAAGAACGATTGTATCATCTGCTTCCTACATAGACCCTATGGGAAAGAAATAATGAATAAAGAAAAATGTCAAAGACGTGAGAGTTATTCTAAATGAGAAAATTGAATTCAAGAAACACACATGTCAAACTGAACTATCAAGACAGATAATGAGTGGTATGATAATGAGAACTTTCTCTTCTCGAGAGGAGAGAAAGATAAGAATAAAAATGTTTAACTTATAGGAAGCAAAATCAAATATTTCCGTGTTGTGTGGTTACCATTTAACAGATGGAATAAAAAAAAAGGAAGAACAGGAAACACTTGACAAGAAATTCTACAAACTAGAAAGAAGATGGGAGAGAGAGAGAGACGTTGGTCATTCATGCATGGCAGCAAATAAAAAGACATAAAGATCGACTTCTTAAATGTAAGAGCATTTAGTCATGGGAGGGACAGAATTATCACCCTGGGAGCAATTCCTGTAAACATACTACAAAGATCTCAGACAATGATATACGAGTGTCCTGCAAAAAAAAGTGGAAAGATTATAGTAATTATTTAATACAATATCAGGAATGAGTCATGCGTTACGTAATTAGGTCAGAAAACTAGTCTTATGGCTGAAGTCAAACCGAGATGAGCTTTGGATTGGAAGAGCAGTAACGGAGAGAGAGACAGAGGAAGATTCAACAAGAGACATGTGGCAAACGCTGCGTGCTGGCTCTTCCACACTGGCAAAACCTCTTCATAGGTTGATGGATTTTTGTGTCAACATATATATATATATATATATATATATATATATATATATATATATAGAGAGAGAGAGAGAGAGAGAGAGAGAGAGAGAGAGAGAGAGAGAGCAGAACAACCTCTGATGATTCACTGAAATACCTGTTGGAATGAAGAATAAAATGATGCTACAGCTTCAGTAAATGAATGCTGAGAAAGGTGAAGCCAGGACCATTCAGCGTGGTGAATAGGTAACGAACCCGTGAATGAATTAATGAATACATGAATAGAAGGCTGAATAAATCAAGTCTTTGAAGCGTATCTTGTGACAGATGTTATGCCTTCCTCTGTCGGGTTGATGTCTTCCTCCTGCGTGTGTGTGTGTGTGTGTGTGTGTGTGTGTGTGTGTGTGTGTGTGGACTGAGACACATATTCCGACGTCACCACACAAAGCCTCCCTCGCCTCTTGACAGATCCCTCATATCCCGCAGCCTGAGCACACCTGGGCCGCTGTCGTAAACGTGTCTAGTGACCTCGTGTGACACTATGTGACAGCTCAGGTCATAGGTCAGGTAGCCGAGTCGGTACGCAGTATTCACCCTCATAGTGTGAGGGTCCTCCGAGCCACTAGCTTTCCGTAGTTAACTCCCTTCTAATGCTCACGGCGTGGCATGTGCGTGCCTTATAGATACCCACTCAGCAGCCACCTGCGTCAGGCAAGCAGCCCAACGTCTCTCGGTCACCAGGCGGCGCCCTACGTCAGGAGACGACCATCATGTGACTCACGGCTCATTACTCTCTGGCAGGGGCTCTGTGGCGCCTCCATCTCCCACGACCTCCGTCAGCTGTATCCCTGTGATGCTGTGGCTCCTGATACCTAGTTTGAGATCAGAAATTCTTGTCTCCTTCTGGAGCCTCAAATACGGCAGCTCTAGCTGCTCCTTCTCCTGAAACATAAACCACAGAACCTTTGCGATTGCTTTCCGAAGTAACACGTCTTCCCTCTCCGTGAGAAGCTCCACGAGACCCAGCATTCACGTCCCCGTCTCATGGGACTCGTGTTCCACCTCGCCTCAACTCTTTCGCATCCGCTCCACGCGTGACTCCGCGGCTCCAGCACCTGGAACCACAAGTTTCGCCACGTCTGCTGTACCTGGATCACTGGAATCCTGACCAGCTCGCCTCGCCTGTGACCCAGTCTTGCACCACTTGCAAGCCGCTCACCCTCACCCCCCCCCTTCCCCTCTCAATCCATCACTACCACGAACAAAGAAGATAGACAAGATTACCCACCAGATACCAGGTACGATGTGATCATGAAGTTACTCCCCAGACCACAAGTATCAAGACAAAGGCCATAAAAGAAACGCCCATAGAACACCTACTGACACTAGGTATGGACAAGAACATGAATCCATTGGCATCTTCTGCAAGCATTCCATCTGTTCCACCTTAAAAGCTACGCCTCACCCGCCTGGTCATCCATCCCTTCACATGCAAACTTAACAAGACTGCAAACCACACAAAAGTCAAATCCTTCAGAACGATCGCTGTCACCTTACCAACCACAAACACTCAACATCAACACAACCAAACAGAAATACTTCCAAAAATATTTTATTTCCGTATTTTTCAACTTCCAGTTCTTTGCAACAGCCCAAAGTAGACTCCTCGTACCTAAACCACGCTATTACCAACGCCTGACGCCCAAATAGAAAGAAAAAGTTTACCAAGTATCTCATATTTTATCCTCGATATCTACAGATCCCTCCTATGCCATTAAACATGGTAATAACTAAACACACACACACACACACACACACACACACACACACACACACACACACACACTCACAGCAATGACTCAGTAAGCATTAATCAACCACCCTCCCAACCCAGTCGTAAATTCTACCCCATCAGACTCCCCCAGGCATGTACAAGTGACGCTTTCTCTGCCACACTACAGACAAACACATATGCAGCATATCAGAAGACTGGTCATGTCCAGGAAGGAGCTACCGTGGTCACTCCACTGAACAGTTACTTTTGAACTGACCTACACTCACCTCAGACAGTCAGACGTCACCAACCCCTTGACCTGTTGTTCCAACCACTGGATGTAGCCACTTATCTAAGCACAGTGGGAACTCCTTAGGAAGGATATCTGGGTTAGAAAAGTATATATATATATATATATATATATATATATATATATATATATATATATATATATATATAAATAATTTTCGTCTCGTGATGATGCTGATGTATATGTCTGACTTTGACGGTTGTTCGCAGTCTATCAAACAAGAATATCTAATGGTAACTTCCCCACTCCCCCTCTCCCATGTTAGTATTACAGCTTTAGCTTTTTAGTTTCATTCCATGTATTCTCGTACCTGTGTTACCTTGTTATTCATAAGGACCTTCATAATTTACTGAATTGGTTGGTGATTGTGATGAAGACTTACCATCTGTATTGCTCTGCGTTAACGCAAGTTTCTTTTATGTTTTTTTCCAAATTGAGGAATTTGTTCTAATTTCTTAGAGATCCAGCCTGGCTTGCCTCTTATCATGACATATTTTCATTCGAGAACAAAACTGTTATTATCGTAAATACTCGACATCATGTCAGCTGTGCAGAAGATACTCCCAGCTATTGTTAGTGTTTTGTTTCTCGTCTTCTCAAAGTTTATTTTTTTCTGTACTGTGAGATGAAGGGTTTGTTATCGCTTCTTGCCAGGGCCTTACCTGCCTCGCGGGTTTTTTTTTTTTTGATCATGTCTCTTGTCAGTGACTGGGAGGGGAGTGATGGGGGGAGAGGGTAAATGGGAGTGCAAAAGGAAGGACAGAGAACGCGAGACATGATGGGTCATGACGAGGTTATCTGCTGGAGGACACAATCTTATCTGTGGGAGGTACGTAATGGGCTGATGGGAAGGAGTGATAAAGATGGGGTGATGGGGAAGATGATAGGGAAGTGGTGATAGGCGGGGTGATAAAGAAGGAGTGATAGGGAAGGGATGATAAGGGAAGGGTAATGGTGTAATAAGGAAAGGGTGACAGGGTGAAGGGGACAGTGAAGGGGAGATGATGATTGCTCCTTGCCTTACGAGCTCATCATGATATGGCTGGGGGCAGACAGTGCTCCCCATCCTTCCCATCACCCATCCAGTATGCCATCTTCCTCTTCCATATCTGTCCCTTTCTCTCCCATTTTCTCCCCCCCCCCTCTCCCATGCCATCCTCTCCCCACTCAATTCCTCCCTTCTCTTTACGTTTCCCTGATAATCTCCCCCTTTCCCATTGCCTTAGCCCACCCCTTCCCACCCCAGAGGTCATGACCCCCAGTAGAGGCTGGGGGTCATGACCTTTAGGGGGGGAGGGGGTGTACCACACTCCCACATGACCTCGACGTGGGAGGAG
The DNA here is from genome assembly GCF_036320965.1 of Panulirus ornatus. Lineage (NCBI taxonomy): Eukaryota > Metazoa > Arthropoda > Malacostraca > Decapoda > Palinuridae > Panulirus > Panulirus ornatus. The sequence goes on along the minus strand of NC_092233.1, from coordinate 3,852,463 downwards.
GTCATTTGCGTCGTCTGACCACACCGGTGGTTCTGCCTGGGGGCCAGAGTTGTGGTCTGGGGAACCATTGTTGCATTAACAACCTGGGTCATGGTTTGCAACTGTAGGGATTGGGAGTAAAGGTAGGGATTGGGAGTATAGGCAGGGATTGGGAGTATAGGCAGAGATTGGGAGTATAGTGAGGGATTGGGAGTATAGGTAAGGAGTGGGAGCAATGAGAGACTGGGAGATATAGAGCTGAGAACTGATCACATTAAGAGTGACATCATCTTGATTACGTATGATGATTTTGATGATGGTATTTACCGTTGGTCGGCAATGAAAATCCGGGTTAACGGGCGTTCGCAGACGCTGTGACGTCACCGTGAATCCGCAGGCGAGCATGACGTAAGACACAACTCTCTCTCTCCGGGCTAAAGGGAATTAAGGTCATTAATCATTATTTCAGTGATTTGTAGCTCTGTATTACTTCCTGTAATTTGTAATTTATCATACTGCTACCCTGAGTACTGAGGGATGAATGCTTCCTGGAGTGTGAGAACAACAGCTCATGGTGTGGATTTAGAGTCTTGTTAAGACTGAGTTACGTTGCTGTATACTTCCAGGTTTAATGATGATAATGATAATGATAATAATGATAATGATAATAATGATGACAATGATGATAGAATAACAATGATGATTATATCAGTATGATAATAATGATTGATGATAATTGTAAAACATTGATAATCAGAGTAAAATGATGATTATGATAATGATGATGATACAAATGATGATAATGATAATGATGATGGTAATGATATAATTGTAAGTATAATAATAATACTAATAATGATAATAATAATAATGATAATAATGATAATGAAAATGATGATAAAGTAATTAAATGAAACATTAACTTTACCAAACTAGACCAAGTTTATATAAAGTTTTGCCTCATTATTTTCCAGCAAATGTTCGACGTTAAGATATCATAATTGACGGGAATCTTGGTAATTGGTTATCTTTAGACAGTTATGGCCCGCTACTGTTAATTTACTACGGTGAAATCACCCGTCAAATTATGGTTAAACTAGAGGGTTATTGAGTGGATGGCAAGTTAAGTAGAAGTTATTGAGTTTAATGCCTCATTATAGAGGATAGTGAAGGATCGACTGATGCTTTCTCCTGCAAGTGACGCCACCATGGGAATAGCTGGCTCACCCGGGTACGTACGTGGCAGTGAGGTCGTATGTACGGTAGAGAGAGACAGAGACAGAGAGAGAGAGAGAGAGAGAGAGAGAGAGAGAGAGAGAGAGTCGTGGGTCCCCTTAGGGGCGTCGACGAAGGGTCTCTCCAGTGCGTTGGGGGGGTCTTAGGTCACTCTGAGGTGTCGACGAAGGGTAGCTCCTCACCAGTGGGGGAAGGGAAGGGGGGTGGGGGGGTCTGGTGTTGAAGCCCTTCCTGCACCACCCCCTTCCCCCCGCCCCCCCCCCCCCCCCCTTTCCCAAAGCGTCGACAAAGGGCGGCCTCAGCAGCGACGGGTCTTCAAGATGGCTGAGGGCGTCGTGCTGACTTGCACGGACACCAGTATGGCAGCTCCTAAGAGCAATCACAAACTTATAATGAACTCCATTACCCGTGACACCAGCTTTAGGGAGTCAGAACAGGCTACATGTGGTGTGGGAATGAGTCACTGTTGTTCTGATGGAAGTGCTCTGAGTGGTGGTGGTCTTGTCTTGTCTCTCTCTCCTGACTGTCAACACTATCAACTCGTCAGACGTCAGCACAGTGTCAGGACCCGGCCTGACGAGAGCCATGCACTCCCTGGTATGCAGACCTGCGTCAGCATTCAGAGGAAAGGGGGGCCAGCTTCCTGTGTCTACTTTGTTCGAGCTTTGCCACAACCGATGCTTCAGGGGTGAGGGCGGGCCGAGGTGTGAACACCTGGGGCACTGCTGAGGTTGGGGGAGATATACTGGTAGTTTTGGTCGAACTGGCCTAACCTCTCATTTTTCTCAAGTCTCTCTCTCTCTCTCTCTCTCTCTTATTCTGCTTCTTTCTCATCGACTTAAGTATAGAATGAGAGACAATGTGAGGCAGGAGTTTGATCACTGTGTGGTATTGCGTCTCATGAGAATTCCTGTAGAGTTATGGTATAAAAAGAAACATCAATGAGGCCTCGGTTTTCGGGTGTCATTTGGGATCCATCTTAGGACATCTGTCACTGGAGGTCCCTCTCTGGGACACTTTATTATGTTACAGCCAATTTGAAACATTTGCCCCCGGGCGTCCGTAAGCACACACACACACACACATTCATGCATGTTATTCATCATGAATAACGAATAAATCGTAATAATTTCGTTTGATAAGTATCATGTTATCATCATCCACATCTGAAAATATTGCTACTGGCTTTACGATACATACATTCCAGATAGACGAAACTTCAATCAGATTATGCAAGCCACACCTCAAGTTAACCTGAATTTTCAGCAGCGAGACATCAAAGTGTTTATTGGTGATTTGAGAGTCTTGAAAACTAGTCTTAGAAGCATTATCGAGGGAGAACGAGACTTCGCATCTAACCCAACCATTAAACTCAATTACGCCAAATACCACAACAAGCATTAAAATATCTTGGTGGCTCTTAAAGCTCATCCCAACTGTTCTCCCGGAGCACACCCATTATCTGGGGGGCTCCTGACACACACACACACACACACACACACACACACACACCCAGGAATATCTTTAAAAAGTTGTATCATAGTAATGAAGGTTCAAGAGATGGAGCCTCACAAGTGTAGGACTCCCTCCCTGCTCAGTACTCATACATGTATACATACATGTTTACATACATACATACGACGTCAATGATAGAGCATAGAGGGACGACATGTGAGGTGGACGACGATGGTAGGGACAGGCATATGACGACAGTAGACAGATGGATGAGGATGACGAAAGACAGACGACAGTAGACAGATGGGTGAGGATGACGAAAGACAGACGACAGTAGACAGATGGATGAGGATGATTACTGACGGCCAGACGACAAAGAAGATGAGGAAGAAGAAGAAGAAGAAGAAGAAGAAGAAGAAGAAGAAGAAGACACTAGGTAGAATGAAGACAGACGCCTTCCCACGCCCATCACAAACACACGATCAAACGTAGCGAACGGTTGCTTTTGGACGAACGTCCATGACAGAAATATCCGGGATAAAGACGTGCACCAGAACCTTGCAAATGTCCCTCACACAGAGGTGTACCGGGACGTCATGAATGTCCCTCATACAGGGGTCATCCAGGACCTCATAAATGTCCTTCATACAGAGGTTAAACAGGACCTCATATATATCCCTGATACAGAGGTGTACTAGTGCCTCATTAATATCCCTCATACAGAAGTATACGAATAACTCATTAATGTCCCATGTACAGAAGTGTCCCAGCACTACACAGATGTCCCTTATACAGGTCCATGTCCCTTATACAGTGGACCTGGACTTTATAAAGTTCCCTCATAGCATTGTCTCCAGCAGTGTCCCTGTGAAACATGATCCAGCTAACTGTTCGTGTCTCCTTCAGCCCGAGAAACCTTGAGTTCATTTCAGTTCATATATTTTATTCATACGATTCCTAGATCTCTTATGGAAGAGAGGCAACTTTTCATCACGCTGGGTCTCGCATGACAGAGACAGTCGTCAAAAAGTATCTCTTTCATATCAACATCTTCGTGAATGCGAGATCTTAACGTTGTCTACCAACTGGTCAAGCCTGCGTTACGAAGGTATGTTGTTTCAGATAAGGTGACCCATGTGGTAAGGTACCAAGACCCTCGTTCGCACAGACTGAGAAGTGGCACTGGAGTCGTACTTGGTCTTGTGCTCCTGAGTGTCATGCCTCTTCTTGGGGAGGTTACTAGCCTTATACTGGTCCTTTTTTTTTTATACACTCTTCTTATATAACCCTGGTCATATGTCATACTATCCTTCTTGTGTCGTTCTACTATCCTAATTCTGTCTTAATACTGTCCTTTCGCTAGTCAAACCAAGGTGTTGTATCGTCTTGAGTGAGTGAAATAAAGAAGAGGTTCACACAAGCTTCGTTTCTGTGTTCAGTAGTACCATTGAAACGTCTCAAACGTCTCGTGTCAAGCCTAAAATAGTGTTTGTAAACGGGCAGATGTGTGTATCCATTCTTGTACAAATACACACGACACCTACACCCACTCCACTGCCTGAGGGTGACCGCGAACAAGATAAATCTCATGTAAGAAGTGAAATATTAAAGAAACAAACCAGGAAACATTACTCATTACCTGTGGGAAATGAACAATTTTATGATCTCATGAGCCTCATGGCCCAACACACGAGAGAGCAAGCCATTACGTTGCCTCTGTTAGAGTACAAGAGTTGGAGGAACCAGTAGGATCCTCGCCTCCCGACGTCTCACAGCGGTCGTGAGCATCACCACCCAAGACACTATCTGAAACTTGGCAGACAGTCCGAACCGCTTCCTATGATGCCATTACCTCTCCTCCTGTTTCCATATGACACGTTTCGGTAGTGTTGAAGCCAGACCACCTCGCATGGACCTTTGGGTCTGTGTTGTCTGTGTATCTGTGTGTCACCTCTTTTCCCTCTCCCTTTTAACCCAGCACTATGTTCTCTCCCTTATTTCTTCCCCCTTACCCCATGCAATCTCTTATTTCTAACCCTACTCCATACAGTCTCCGAGTTCCCCCATGTGCCACCCCACTGATCCATTCCCACACATTACAGCCCCCCTATGAAAACCCCATTTTCTCTCTTTTACCCTACCCTGCCCATACCCCATATAATACCCAGTCTCCCATCCCATGCAGTCTCCCACTCTCGTCCTCATTCCGCTTTACTCCCATCTCCACCACCACCACCACCATCACCATCACCCCACACCACGAGGTCGTCAATCATGCCTTTCATTAAAACTTGCTTGGGTGTCCAGCCACACTCCCTGCCAGGGGTCAGGGCCGCCACCCTAGCCATATGTCCGGCCCTGCGGGCTGCCCCGGGCCACTCAGTCCCACTGCTGATAAGAAGAGGAAATTAAGGGCAAGTTAAGTGATAATGATGGATCGACGGAGGGAGGGTAGATGGAACGAGGACGCGGCCTGGGATGGGTTAGAGGTGGTAGTGCAGATGGAGTAGTGAGATGGGAGTCTCTCTCGATGGCTGGGTGGGATATAAGAGAGCCAGATGTGTCGATGTTGGCAGGTGTGAACGCTGCTCGCAGGTGTGTAGGTGGCTGTCAGAGAGCTTAAGTAGGTGGTAAGGATGTAGATGGGTGGGAGGAGTAACTGACATGAATATACGGATGTAGATAGGTGGATAGAACGTAACGGTTTGAAGGATATGGAAGGATCTCGAGGAAGCAGAGGATCACAAAAGAGGCATTATGCACGCGACGCTACCTCCACTTGGAGAGAATGTTGTACTCTCCTCAGCGTGTAGGTATTGTACTCAGCTACTCTCAGCGTGAAGGTATTGTACTCTGCTACTCTCAGCGTGTAGGTATTGTACTCAACGTGAAGGTATTGTACTCAGCTACTCTCAGCGTGAAGGTATTGTACTCAGCTACTCTCAGCGTGTAGGTATTGTACTCAGCGTGAAGGTATTGTACTCAGCTACTCTCAGTGTGAAGGTATTGTACTCGGCTACTCGTAGTATGTAGGTATTGTACTCAGCTACTCTCACCGTGTAGGTATTGTACTCTGCTACTCTCAGCATGTAGGTATTGTACTCAGCGTAACGCCCTGAGACGCGCTGGGAGAGTACAGATCTTAAAGATGGATCGTGAAAACATAGGGAAATGGTTGGGTAATGAATGAGTATCACCAGAGAAACTGATGAGTAAGAAGGAAGTAGATCAACATGTAAAGGTATACATAATATGAATCATATGTAATAGACGTATGAATTGATCGTTTATTCAGTACATGGAGAGTATATATTTTATATATATATATATATATATATATATATATATATATATATATATATATATATATATATATAATAGATGAATAGATAGTGTACTTACGAGTACTTAAGACTAGATTATCCCAGAAGGCAGGGCTAGCGCGTATCGCTCACCGCTGGATGATCTAGAGCTATGTGTGAGATGTGGAGACGGTAACCGACGTGGACTATTATAAAGAAAAGAAAGCGTCCTGGGCCAAGGGAATGAAACTTGACACCCACTGAAGTATGTAGGCGCAGCGATCACTACACCTCCAGATGCTCACGTGGGTCATACCAGTGATATACCTCCCTTGGTTGGTGGCTGCCTACCACCTCCCACTTGCTGGAGAGAGAGAGAGAGAGAGAGAGAGAGAGAGAGAGAGAGAGAGAGAGAGAGAGAGAGAGAGAGAGAGAGAGAGTGCAGCGTTCCGTGATGCATTGGTCTATATAGTTTACACATGAGGAACTTTGCTGCAACCCCAACTCCAGGAACAGCATCAACTCGAAGTAAAACATCCTGCACAGTTCTGGTTTAATATCATCGAACTGGGAGCAACTTCCAGTTCCCACCAGTGTCTTGACTTTACGTGGCCTCCCTCTGAAATATTGGATGGCTTAATATGTGAAAATGTTGTGGTGGAAGTAAAGTACAAGTGTTGTGAACAAGTGATGGCTATTGGTATTAGTGGTTTGGTGAGCATCCGAATGAATTTATATTTGGAAATATTTGTAGACATGGTGTAGCTGTTGTTTGGTGGGTATATATATATATATATATATATATATATATATATATATATATATATATATATATATATATAGATAGATAGATAGATAGATGGATAGATACTACTATTATCGTCCAGTAGGGGTCAGACGCTATTACACGCACCAATTAGACTTGCTGGATATCATGAAATAAAACCTTTAAACATAACCAAATTTTTCCTCCAAAATTTTGACCTCTCTTGCTACATATTCCTCAGTTCCCTCAGAACCTTCGCCCCCTCACCCAACCTATGACACCTCAGCTTCATGGTTCCATTCACTGCCATGTTTACTTCCCAGTATCTAAAAGACTTCACTTCCTCCAAGTTTTCTCCGTTGAAACTCACACCCTCAACTACCTGTCTCGTTGCACTCCAAAGTCTAATAACCTCACTTTTATTCTCATTTACTCTTAATTTTTTCCTCTCACACACTCCTAAACTAAGTCACCAACTTCTGTAACTTTTCACTCGAATCTGCCACCAACACCGTATCATCACCAAACTACAACTAACTCACCTCCCAGGTTCCCCTACACCAAGACCCTTGCATTTATCTCCCTAACCATCCCATCCATAAACAAATTAAACAGGAATAGTGACATCACACACACCCTATTCCACATGAAACCATTCACCTGCCTCTCAGCCACCTCGCATACAGGCTTTACTGTCTTGATGAAACTTCCTCACAGCTTCTGATCTCCCACCCCCTAAACACACAGACTATATATTCTTAACACCTTCCACAAAGCATTTCTATCAACCTGTGTTATATGCTTTCTCCGGATCCATAAATGACACATTCAATTTTTCTCTTTCTTACACATATTCTTCAAAGCTTTACATACCTGATCCACACATCCTCTACCTCTCCAAACACACATTGTTCCTCCCTAGTCTAATGCTCTTTGTATGCTACCACCCTTTCATTTTACACACTTTCATACAACTTAACAGGTACACTTAACAAACTTACACCTCTGTAATTCGAAAACTCATTTTTGTATCCCTTGCCATTATACAGTGGCACTTTATACGTACCATTATGTAAATCCTCAAGCACCTTACCATAATCCATACATACACCGAAAATCCTCGCTAACTAATCAACAGTACACTCACCCTTTTCTTAAGAAATTCAACTGCATTTCACTCCAGCCGCCTTGCCACATTTCATCTTACGCAAGGCTTTCACCACCTCTTCTTTTCATCAAGCCACTTGCCATGTCTCACTCACTTCGTATACCTTCCCAACCCAAACAATCTACATTTGCCCATATATATATATATATGTATATATATATATATATATATATATATATATATATATATATATATATATATATATATACATATATATATATATATATATATTCCTTCTTCATTATTAGCAAGAAATAGGCTGAGGGATAGAAAAGCTACTTGTAAGACGGTGGTGGCTCAGGTCTGACACTGCATCTTTTCAGAAGCAGATCTCGACTTACACTTTATAGGAGGCGAGACAGCTGGAGACGTCTGTATAGTGTGCGTTTAAAACGCTGCAAGTTATATGTAGACGGAGAAAGACATGCACAGGGAGGGGAAGTTCCACAGATGGGAGGCGCTGGGAACACAAGATGAGGGACAGGCTGATGAAGTTCATGTACACGGGAGGGGGATTCGAACAGCTCGCCAGTGACGTGTGGAACAGTGGGTAGCGTGTTTGGGTTTCAGGCAAGTGAAGGATAATGGGGTGAAGTGTCTGGCGAGCAGTGGCAGTGAAGAGGAGCGATAAAATAAGGAAGGAGAGGAGGATACCAGACCACGAACATCAGGCGCTGAGGAGACTGTGGGAGTGGGGACCGGTTCGTTGATAAGCTTCAGATGGGGTTTTGGTCAAGACGGTCGAGGGAAGAGGACTGACCTGCCTTGCTCAGCTCAGATGTAAGGACAGTGTTCCCGACCAGGGAGAACACGGATCTTGTGAGGGATAAGCGATTGGGGAGGAGGAGGATGTAAGACAGCGACAAGTGCCAAGAAAAAAAAAAAAAAAAAAACCGAAAAGAGCCAATTATTTTCAGCTAGTTCAGAGTTGTTTTGATTCTCAGTGAGATTGTCGTTTATGGATGATCCTAAAACGTTAGCAACTGGATGAAGGCGCGACCGAAGCCTTCCTGGAGGTGAGGAGTATTGGAAATGTCTCTGGTTTATGAGGTGTTCAGGTTTTGTGTCTTTTTTTTTGGTGCGTTAGGTGCGACATGGCTTGAGTGAACCCCGTCATCAGATCCTACATGGCTAGAGCTACTCTTCATGATATACTCCATGGATAGAGTTATCCCTACATGAAATGCCACAAGGCTAGACTTTTCTTTTGACAAGTTGCTACATAGCGAGAACTACCCCGTCATGAGATAGTGCATGACTAGAGCTACTCCATGAGATGCTGAACAGCTAGAGGTACTTTTACATGAGATGTTATACGGCTCGAGTTACCCCCTCAGGAGATGCTACATTACATCACTAGAGTTACCCATTAGTGAGATATTAATGGTTCGGGGAGGCACTTCATTAGTTGGCTGTGAGATCAGACATTAATGAGAGAGGGAAGAACAATGTCGTGTGTATGGAGGTGGCTATGTTGTTTCACAGAAGATAATTTATGTGTTAAAGAAAGAAATTAGGGCCGAGAATATAGCCGTGGGAACTCTAGGATTAATAAAATAGTCTGAATGTTTCTGGATACAGAAGAGGATGTACTTTAGATAAGAAAAATGAACAATAACCCGGAGATGGCGTCAGGAACAAGAGAACAACGGCCTCGCACATACAACATCCACTCTCAAGCTGCCTTGTATAATATACCAAACTCATTGTCTACCACCCACACCGAAGCCCCACAGACTAATCCATGGTTTATGTTGATCGCTTCATGTTCCCTGGTTCAGTCTAGTGACAGCACGTCACCATGCAAGCGTTTCTTCCTCTTATGTCTTTGATCCTCAGTTATCAAGCTTCGATACCCCAGAGCCTTTTTCACCCTAACCTTGCTTGGTGTGCACTACCCCTTGCTTCCTCCACCTCTGACACGTAGATCCTTATAGGCAGTCTCTCTTCGCTCATCCTCTCCTTGTGTGCTCCAGCTGTTTTGATACACCCTGGTCATCACTGTCGGTCGTACTGAGTTTACTTTCATACTTAGCTTTTTACAATGCTGTTTCTTTCATTCCTCCTTGCACCATGTACCGTCCTTATTCTATTTCCAACACTTCTGCAACATTTCAATGCTTTTGCATTCGTGGGCTGAGTGCATCTATACGACTATGTTGGGGCCACTATACCTTCAATTATACCTATTTTTACCGTAATGGACAGTGACTTCCGTACACTCTTCAGCTCACACAGGACCTTCATTCCCTGCTCCACAACATGAATCACTTCAGCCCTTATGGTTCCATCGACTTCCACTTCCATTCCCAGGTATCTAACTCGCTCCACTTCCTCCTGGTCCTCACTTGAACCAACTTGTCTCATCAACAGGTTGCGTATAATAACATTATTTTTGTTCACAGTTGCTTTCAGCATCCTACTTTCTTATATCTCCAAACCCTGTCACCAGTTTATAGTTTTTCTCCCGAGCCTGCCACCAGAGCTGTGTCATCAGCAAACAGCAATATATTCACCTCCCATGATCCCCTCTTCACCATAAGCATAAAGCAGACCCACCCTTCGCTCTATGACCCACGGGTTTACTCTCCTCCATCACCCCGTCCATGAACAGATCAAACAGTCATGGTGACATTGAACATCCGCGGGAAGCGAGAATAGTCTTACTCACCAGTCAGCAACACTGTTACTTCAACTTAAATCCCATCCACTCCTGCCGTTTTGCCGCACCATCACACGTTTCGTATGCATATATATATATATATATATATATATATATATATATATATATATATATATATATATATATAGTGTGTGTGTGTGTGTGTGTGAAGGTTATATATATTCTTTTTTATATGTTTGTCATGAACTTTTGTGCATCCACTGTGAGTAAATATTTTGAAGTGACTTCTATCTTGTTTGTTGTATCTGAAATGTCACGGTTTTAATTCCTTTTCTCACATGTGTTGAGCTAGTTGTCTAAAATGTTCATAATGATTTAGGAAGATTGTTCCAAGATCTTGATAAGTTGTCTGTTTACCACGACAAGTCTCTGCTCCAGAGATATAGCAGTCCAGCCAAGAACGTGTATATTGTTTCGATAGAGAATCCAATGCTGTATCACAAGGGGGAAAAGTAAAACAAAAACCCGTCAGTCTACTTAGTATTCTGTTTGCTTACTCTGCTGACTTGTTAGGGATCAATGGTTAGATTTATAGGTGCTCAACCTCGCTCATCTATTTGTGTGTCCTCATTGAGAAAAATTTGTGTACTTTTTTTCCTTTCATATATATATATATATATATATATATATATATATATATATATATATATATTTAGATACATAAAGTGTTTGAATTTACTGGATTTATTCGAGTATAAACACATCTGTTTAGCTGTATAATCCTTAACTCTAGCTCAGGACCTTAACCCCGACATCAATAATTCTATTCCATCCCCCGACATCCTGGTTCTTCCCCCAACAGTGAAAAGACCGACTCCCTTCACCTGTGTAACGTGACTCGTATATAATATTACTCCAACGTTCGTATGTATGGATGGTGACCCAACCTTGTAATGTGAGTACATACATAGGGACCTCAGTCCTCATATATGTGTAAATCTCGATGAACCACTGTGTAATGACTGCAATATGTTGCCCCACATATAGCATGTGGGCAAATAATGGTAACTATTTTAAAGCAGTGACTCGTTACGAGACTGTGGTGATTATCATTTCGCTACAGCAAGCTTTACAGATTCCATTTTATGCCTGAATTTCATTCAGTGAAATGCGTGGAAGATGTTTCCCTGCGACGTGGGGTCTCAAGGTATTGCTAGTTTTTGTTTACCTTGGAGCCTCCAAGACAGACTCGACTTGGATGTTGGAGGAACCATGATAAAATCGCCGACACAAGCCCTCCCCTCCCTCCCCTCCCTCCCCCATCCCCTCCCCCCTCAAACAGGTCAACATGACGCTGCTGATTCGGATGCTTGCCTGCAAAAAAGCTAATTGTCAATCGAACGACTGTGGCTCGCGCAAGGATGCCGGACACGAGGCGAGACAGCTTTAACTGCTTGCGAGATGAGGGAGATAGTAATCCAGAGAGAGAGAGAGAGAGAGAGAGAGAGAGACAGACGAAGCCATGAATGACTTAGCTGAAAGTTGTACTTCTCCAGCTAATACCACACATCGACAGCTTCGCTTCGTGATGCCAGTGTTAGGAATATTAATATGCGCTTGAAGAAGCTAAGCAGCATTTTCTCTGAGACTTGGTAATGGGTGTAAGTCAGAGGCTTGGCAGTGCGATTACGTTGGGGATAAATCACGAAACCTTATCGTTTTGCTATAAAATCTTGAGCCACCTCCTCAGACGAGATTATCTCTTACAATACTGCTGTTGAGCACGACGGTACGACCCTTGAGTACGATGATGGGCGCCTTCGAATGATGGTGCAGCCTTTGAGCACGATGGTACGACTCTTAGAACGACTGAACGGCCCTTAAGAAAGATGGTACGACCATTCACTCGACGGTACAGTTCTTGAGAATGATGATGTGTCCAATGAGCACGACGGCACGGCCATTAAGGACAATGGTACGTCCCCTGAGTTCGACGGTCGTACACGAGGGTACGACCTATAGAGATGAATAGTGTGACCTTTGTCTTGATCCTTAAGGGCCTTGGTCAAAGGTCACGTCATCATACCCGAGGGTTGTACCTTCGTATTCAAAGGTCATGCAGTCGTGCTCAAGGGTCGAACCCCGTTGCGTAAGAAGCTGAGGGATTCTAACTCGCTTCTACCATAGCCAAGAGGTAAATTACTCGTTGATCCTGGCCGACATTATCTATCTGGTTGATCCTGGCCGACATTATCTATCTGGTTGATCCTGGCCGACATTATCTATCTGGTTGATCCTGGTCGACATTATCTATCTGGTTGATCCTGGTCGACATTATCTATCTGGTTCATGGGTTGAAATATCCCGACTCAGCCGCTAGTCATAATGTTCACGACACCCCTGAAAACTTTATTGGTTCATCTGGTTAACCGAAATGTTTCATGATAGTTTATGAAGCATCACTGATTCAGATCTTAAAGATCATCCGTTTTCCTAATCATTCTGTTTCATTGTATTTCACTGATACTCCCTCATTTCCGTATTCTTGTGTTCAGCGTTCACAGTTACTTACGGATTATTTATAATAGATAAATGACCACTGATTTAGGGGGATATTTCTTCGCTCGACACAAGATTCATTGGTTCGTTTCAGGGTTCACTGGTTTGATACTTGATTCGACTTTAACCATTTTATGTTGGCTTCACTATCTTGTCCAACATTACTCTCCTCCCATAAACTCTCACTAAAAAGGTTAGAAATGGCTTCACCTCCAACGAAATTTGAAGGTCACCTCCAAATTAGGGGTGAAAATGTTTGTTACATATCTGACTAGGCGTGAGTGACCTCGTATCCACATTAGCTTTTAAGAGAAGCAAGTCCTTTCCTCATGCCTCCGACCTGAACATCAGCACGTTGAGTGTAGGTAGGTGAGGTCTTGGTGTTGTGAGGTTGTGATTCATTCCTGGGTTGTGGGGTTGCACTTCGTTCATATGTACATGGGTTGTCGTTTATGGGGGTTAAGGAGTATCTGGGGTTATGGGGAAGAGGGACTATAGTAAGTGATGTCTTAGTGTATAGTTCATGGGACGATGGGGGTTGTGGTTTATGAGAGAGGTTGTGAATTGTGGTTCTCATTGGTTCACATTTTAAGTTGGGATTCTGGCTCCAAATGTGAGGTTGTGAATCTTGTAAGTTTACATTTCATGTTGTGAGGTTGTGCTCATTGATATGAGGTTGTGAGGTTGTGCTCATTGATATGAGGTTGTGAGGTTGTGCTCATTGATATGAGGTTGTGATTCTTGACGTAGAGTGCTAGCAGAAAATGATATGACTAGGATTAGGCAAGAGAATGACCAAGTACTCACCATTTACTCACTAGATACTAGGCACCAACCAGGTATTGGTGAGGTCCTTTCTGTGTACTCAGGAGTTATATACATACCATATATTTACTAGGCACTAGTCAGGTCAAAAACTCACCCAGGTTTGAATGGATTCTGAGGAAGTGATAACGAAGTAAGGGCCAGATACCTGGATTCCCTGGGGGCTGTGCGGGTATGGACACGAGAGATCAGGTACAGGTGCCACCAAGTTGTATCGCCGATAGAGAACTGGTAGAGGCTAGAGTCTTCCAGGTGTTCCATCCCAGTTATTGGCTCAAGTTCACCTGAGAAGCGACCAGTACCCTCCGCTGTGTCTGCCAGAGTTACAGGTACCCCTGTAGGGGAGTCGGTCTGCCGGCACCACGTCGCGGTACCGCTGGAGTGGAGGGTACAGTAGGGAGGCGGTGCAAGAGGGAAGGAGGGTTCAGCATCTACAAGGCTGGAATGCTAAAGCGTTTAGCCAACTGTTTATCGAATCGGCTTTACGAGCTGAGGGAGATGAGACGCCACTTCCACACGCAGCAGCCAAGTTGGGTTTATAGGCCATAAAGCGCGGACAACAGCGGGGCTGACATGTCACCGTCGACCCCTTCCCGTGTTGCCTGTCAGCACCTCCATCCTGCACCTCCCTCCCTCCTCACCTTCCCCCTCCTCCTGACGCTCTCTACCCACCACCAGACTCGCTCGCTCGCTCCCTCGCCTCTTGCCACACACCTGGCCTCCTCTCAACACCCCTCCTACCTGAAGCATCCTACACCATCGATATCCATTGACCACTGCCTTCCACTCTTCTCGTGTGTTCTCTCCCTCACACCCTATACAACCTCCTCAGCAGCCATCACACTTCCCAAACCTCTTTGACTTAACATCCCACCCCACGATCCCTAACCTCTTCAGCAACCCCACCATTCTCTAAACTCCTGGACAACCTTTCCACACTCCCACGAATCTGCTGAGGAAGACCTCACCCCACCTCCACACTCGCCACCTTCCTCAGCAAACCCATCCAGCACTCCCCAACCTCCCCAGAAAACCTCCTACACTTCCCACTCCCTTCAGCAAACAAGCTCCCTCACCACTCCGGAGCTTCCTCCTCCGCATAAACCTCCACTCTTCATCACCGACGGTTTGGTACCTCACTGAGTCGACGCAGCTCCAACCTCCCGTTCTTGGTTTCCGTCCAAGTCCCAGGTACAATCCCTGGTCCCAGGCACAATCACAGGTCCCAGGCACGACCTCAGGTGCCAGGTATATTACCTTCATATTATCCAGACGTTGTCTTCAAGTCCCAGGTAGATTGTTCAGGTCTTCCTACCGCCCTTAGGTAAAGTTTTTAGGTCTTATGATGGACGGTGCCTCTCTGGAACCTCTCGCATTGTCTCGAATTCGAAGCGGTGTTTCCAGGTCACATATCTGACTTTGGGTCACCACGCGTCAATGTCTGTGGCCTGGCCAGGTGCGCATTTGGAGTCCTGCGACGCACTGCAGTGAAACGCGTCAGTTCTGACCCTTTCATGAACATGACAGTGCAATTACACTGTGGACATGTGACATTTTTTACAGTGATCCCCCTTTTCCAGCTGACAGTTTTTTGTACTATCGTGATCTTTGTATAGAACCTATCATATATTTATTCACATTGACCCCTATTTATGACCCATTTAAGATTTATTTACGGTGACCTTCATTTAGGTCCCGTTATCAATTTGTTTACATTGACCCACATTAAGGGCCTTTTGCGAATGTATTTACAATGACCCTTATTTAGAGCTTATTGTAAATCAATTTAGTGACCCCATTTACAACATTCTTCCATATTAACCTCATTTTATAACAACAACGCTAACTGAGGGTCTGTTAAGAATAATCTCTTATTCAGAGTTTAATAAAAACGTTATATTCTTTGTAATGTAAAACGGTGGGCAAGATTTGATTAATATCCAGTATAATTAAATTGATTAAGATATCACGAATAAAAGTAGAATTTTCGTTCTGAACGAAGCAGCCAGGCATGGAGATCCTGCCTTAAAAATACGAAATCAAAGTCACATTATAATTAGAGGTGCAGTAGAGTGTGTGTGTGTGTGTGGAGGCAGTCCATGATGACGCACTTTACCATGTACCTCCACCACACTCACTGTTGTCAGCATCAGTACCACATTTACCACAGTCACCACAAGTACCAGCATCAGATTTACCAGTCACCACCATCGCTTTACAACCACCACCATCACCACCACCACCGTCGTCAACACTATCACCATCATCACAACTACAACCATCACTAACACTACCACCATCACTACCACTACCACTATCACTAGAGAAGATATGGCTGGAGTGAAAATGACCGCTGACCCTTGTGTCCTGGGTGTGGCAGTCGGCCCACATCCAACCAAGCGTTCATCCTCCCCTGTGGGCTTTTTGATCATTACACCATCATCTTCCTCTTTCGTCTTCACTGCACCCTTAACTTCAAGAAACTCACGGGTCTTCACTAAACCTTATCTTCACTACACCCTCATCTTCACTACACCCTCATCTTCACTACAACCTCGACGCCATTCCTCCCTGACCTAACCCTTGTCTTTTGCAACACCTTTATGGATCATGCCAAAGTCTGTCTGCACTGCATCCTCATCTTCACTCCAGTACAGTGCACAGCCCTGTTTTCACCAGACTCTCGACACCGCTGGCTTTTGGTGAAGATATACTACACATGAGAGAGAGAGAGAGAGAGAGAGAGAGAGAGAGAGAGAGAGAGAGAGAGTCATGTGCTTTCCCCTCGCCCTTCAGACATTCCTTGAGCGTCTTGTGATCTTCTGTCTTCACGCCCCTTCCTCCCTGTATGTCCTGGAGGGTGTAAGCGCCTCCTGTGTCCACCACGCCCTTTAGGGTTGTGGTGGTGGTGGAGGAGGGGAGAGAGAGAGAGAGAGAGAGAGAGAGAGAGAGAGAGAGAGAGTAGGCCCTTCTGTCCACGCCCTCATCTCCTTTCCGTCAACAAACTCCCTCTCCATACAGAGCCACAAAAGGGCAAACGTTGGCCTTGTGTGGAGGCATAGAGAAACGTTTGCTCGTGTACGTGTTTTGGTACTTATTTTTCTATCGCGGGAAGGTTGAAGTTTCTCCGCGCGAGAGATTTTGACATGATAGAACTTGAATTTTTTTTTCTCCCTGTCATTAAGACTCTTAGTTCGTCATCGTCTCTCGGAGAACGCGGACCGTCCCACCCAGGCGCCTTCAGGAGGGTCCACGAGGAGGGGCGCGGCGCCGGCGGAACCCAGAGGAAGAGGCAGAGACCCTCACGAAGCTCGAGGTGACTTGGAGAGGTCCTGGAGGACACCTGGAGGAGACTTGGAGGAGGCGGTGAAGTGGCAGACGAGAGCCCTCGAAGACCAATCCTCTGTTTACTCTGGTTCCGTCGGCGACCCTCCTCTCCAAAGCCTCTCGTCGACGCCACGAGGCGTAGGTGTCCGCTGGTCCCCCTGGTGGACGGGGTCTCGATGTCTGCTAGTGCGTCTTTGTCCCCTTCCTGTGGTTCTCGCGCCGCTCTGGGGCTGTTGTACACCCCTGCGTCTCTTGTCGGGTCTCGTGTCTCGTGCATTGTGTGCTGCCAAGGTATAGGGGTGGGGTGGAGGGGGTCTTCTGAATGGACAATGTGTAGAGGAGGAAGAAGGTGCCTGGAATATGCATGGAGCAAACGACAAGGGAGGGATTTCCAGGAGAAAGCTGCATATAGAAGGAGCAATAGGAGGGAGAAGCAGAGGGAGGAATTTGACAGTAGTTAAAAGGAAGAAAGAACTGAGGAGAGTCTTGCTTGATTGACGGGACAACACGCCTTTTTGTCTCCACAGATTATGTAGTTAATACTGATCATATTGCTACTTCCTTTATACCAAGTCTCCAAGCATTTACCTCTATGTTTCCTCACGTATGGATTAACAATCTGTAGCCAGCCAGAGTTAAGCACTGACCTGAGAACAATATATCCATAACCTCATTGTATCCTGGAGGACGAACACCACCCAGCCTGACCAGACATCCTGTGATTAACACGAGGAATCTGTGGCGCCGTAAGCATTTCTAGAGGAATATATGAGCAGGAGTCTTCATTTCATGAGTGTGGCGATGTGTGGCCACTATACCACCGTGTTCATGAATGTTCATGAGCTGCGGACGCCCGGAGCATGGCGGTGGTGGTGGTGGTAGCGGGCCCATCCGCTGTGACCTCTCTCACTCACCAGTGATTTACATAACCAACTTTCCAATGCGTAGAATACAGCTCACCGTTTTCCCTCCACTTACTAGATATCTACCTGAATAGATGTATTCCACACGTTCGAGCGTGTATATATATATATATATATATATATATATATATATATATATATATATATATATGACCGATGCTTCAGATATCAGGCTAAAGCCATTACGATTCTTACGGATTGTGGGTCATTTTAATCGGGATCCCGCTTATCCGGGAAGCATTCGGAACAGGTGCCATTAATCCGGGATCCGCTTCATCAAATATATTTCCAGTTTTCAGCATCTTTTACTCACACTCATCTTGATGAGTGTGAGTAAAAGATGAGTGTGAGCTGACCGCTTGTGCTTACATCATCATCATGTGCTCAGTAAAGACACTGGAAGCTGCAGAAAACACACACACACACACACACACCACACCACACCACACCACACCACACCACACCACACCACACCCCACACACACACACACTTAAATTTCACGCCTTTGGGAGACAGCATCAGGAACAGTGCCTTGTAGAGAGAGAGAGAAAGAGAGAGAAAAAAAAAAAAACCATGCTTTACTCTGGAGTATAGGAATTCCAGCCTCCAGGTCCCGCCCCTCTTAGTCGCCTTCTACGACATGCAAGAGATACGTGGTCAGTATTCCTTCTCTCCTACTCCATGGGTATATATGTATCCCTGGGGAAGGGGGAGAAAGAATACTACCCTTGTATTCCCTGAGTGACGTAGAAGGCGACTAAAACGGTTGGGTTCAGGGAACTGGAAGCCCTGCCCTTCTTCTATTTCAGTTTCTGAAAGATGAAACAGGAGGAGCCGAGCGGGGAGTGTTCGTCCCCTTCGAAGGCTCAATCTAGGGTGTCTGAATGTGCGTGGATGTAACTTAAGACGAGAACAAGAAAGAGGAACCTGGATGTTCTGGCTATGATTGA
The DNA here is from genome assembly GCF_036320965.1 of Panulirus ornatus. Taxonomy (NCBI): domain Eukaryota; kingdom Metazoa; phylum Arthropoda; class Malacostraca; order Decapoda; family Palinuridae; genus Panulirus; species Panulirus ornatus. Next base: position 3,833,349 of record NC_092233.1, on the reverse strand, counting down.
AGCAAAGCTGAAGGGGGAAGAATGGTTAGGGGATGTACTAGGGGTAGAGGCTGGAGTTAGGGTGAGGGTGAGAGCAAATGGAAAGGTGTCACTTCTGAAGAAGTTGTGAGAATGTGTGATGGAGAGGTAGGAAGTGAGCCCCAGACTGATGTGGGCGAAAGAAGTGGATTAGGAGAGAGAGATGACTGGTAGTACTTATACACTTGAGAGCGAGAGGAGTGAGGAAGAGAGGCGAGTTTCCAGAGGAGCGGAGTGGATGTGTCAACAGTTTTAATGCGGGAAATCGAGTGATAACGATGGGTGATTTGAATGCAAAAATGGGTATGTGACAGTTAAGGGTATGATTGAAGGACATTGGGTAGCCATTGTAACTGAAAGTGGTGAACAGCTTATTGAGCTGTGTGCCGAAAAATGACTGGTGACTGGAAATTCCAGGTTTAAAAAGTGGGAAATGTATACTTATACAAGGGTAAGGTTATTGGTAAACGGACATTACTGGATTATGTGCTAATTAATAGCAGTGCTAGAGAGAGACTTTTGGATATAAATGTGATGTCTGATCACTTCTTGGTGGAGGTGGGGATGAAAGTTTGTAGGGACAAGGAAAAAGGGAAAGTATATGGATTGGAAACGAAAAAGTCTTGTATCTGGAGATACCGGGAACGGCAAAAGGTGAAAGTAAATGAAAGTTGGGAGTGGATATGGAATGTGAGGTATTACGGGAAGCACTGCTTACATGTGCGAAAGAAGTGGGTGACATGCGGAAGGTGTGATGTGGGTACATGAGAAAGGTTAGTGAATAGTGGAATATGTAACTTAAGTTGTAACTGAAAGAGAAAAGAGAAGTTGAGTGGGCGTTACCTGAAGGGAAGGAGTGCGAGTGATTGGGAAACATACAAGAAGCGACAGGAGGTCAAGGGGAAGGTGCAGAGGCTGAAAAAGAGAGCAACTGAGATTTGGGTTGAAAGAGTGTTAGCAAATTCCAGGAGGAATAAGAAAATGTTCTGAATGAGGTACATAATGGATAATGTGAATGAGGGAACAAACGGGAGCTCCATTGAAGAGAAAAGATCATAAGTGATAACAGGTATGGAAGAGATGGAGACTAGAGAGTGAATGCTTTAAAGGACTGTTGAATATGTTGCATGATAGGATGGTTGTTGTGGCGTGTTTAGGAAGTTGGGTTATGCGAGGCGAGAATGTCATAGCAAATGTTTTGGTTAAAAGAGAAAGGTGGTGAATGTCTTGCGGAAGAATAATGTATAATTTATCCCCTCTTCCTGCAAGACGACCACTTCCCCCAGTCCACGGGTCAACCATTCCTGTTCTGAGGCTATTCAGGCAAGGGATCTGGCATATCTGGCTCGGAAAACTATTTCCCATTCAGCATTTATCACTGCAGGTACTTTATATGTGAGGCAAAGCGTTCCTGTATTCAAGGAAGTGCTGTTATGTCTCATCTTCATCCACTGATATGTCTATCTGGTCGTTGGTTAAGGGCATCGCTAACAGCTTTTGTCGCTCTACCTATCCTTTATTTTTCCGTCTGTCGGTACTGTATCTGTCTCTCCCGTCGACAGAGCAACTCTAATCATCGATTCTCCTCTAACTCCACCTTGGATTATTCTCACATTTCTTGACCCCCTAATCCTATGCTCCTCCCCTGATCTCTTTTCTAACTTTCCAAAAAGCACGTCTCTCTTTGGCATCTAACCCTGTGTACTGAAGGAGTGTGCATCAGAAATTGCACCTGTGCTTGCTCGTTTGTTCTGTTTGTGTTTAAAAACCAGAACTTTTCCTTCTTCGAAGCAGGCGTTGGTACATCTCATCCCTAAAAAGGATGACTGTTCTAAGTCCTCTAACTATCGTCCTGTTACTTTGACATCTACTACTTCCAAGGTCTTTGAATCCCTCCTCAACTCCCATATTCTCAGACGTCTTGAATCTCACAGTCTCCTCTCTGATTACCAGTATGGCTTCCGTGAGCCGAGATCCACAAGTGATATTCTTTCCTATTTTCCTAATATCCAGTCATCATCCTTGAAAGATTTTAGGGAATCCTAAGTAGTTGCCCTTGATATAACCAAAGCCTTTAGCAGGGTGTGGCATCGGGGTCTCATCTGTAAACTCCCATCTTCCGGCTTCCATCCCTCACTTTGCTCCCTCATATCTAACCTACTCTGACCGGTCTGTCACCGTGGTTGTTGATGGATCAGCCTCTCCCCTTTTTTACATGAACAGCGGTGTCCTTTAAGGTTGTTTCTGTCTCCTACACAATTTCTACTTTTTTTTATCAACGATTTTCGTTCTTCTACAAAAAAGAAATGCACTCGTACACTGACGACTCAACACTGCATCCCTCCATATCCAACATTGCTGCTCTTTCTTCTCTCACTCGAAACAACTTCCTCAATAAACTCGGACAGGATATCTCAGTGGGGTAAACGAAATCTGGTTAGGTTTAATGGCTCCAAGACCCAGTTTCTGCCAGTCTCATTATCGAAAACATCTCAAATTTCTCCTCTTCTTTGACGGATCCATAATTACACCACTTGACTGAATGAACATACTTGGTATTGCTGTGATATCTGCAGTATCTTGGAAACCGTACATAAAGGAAATGGCTAAGTTTGCCTCTAATCTAAGAAACTGGGAGTCATGTTTAGATGTCGAAATTTCTTTTTTTTTTCCAAATAATTGATCTTTTTTTTATACAAAAGATTGATTCGTCCTTATATGAAGAAATGCTCTCGCATCTGGGGAGGTTCTGGCTTTGCATCCTTAATGACAGAGTTGAATCGAAAGCGATTTGACTAATCAACTCTCCCAGGCTAACTTCAAAACTTGACGCGCGCGCCCTTCGCCGCTATGTTGGTTCGCCTTTCCTCTACGGGCATTACTTTGGTTTTGGCTCCTGAGAGCTGGCTGCTTGTGTGCCCCCACCATTGGCAAGACCAAGCTATACTCGGCAAGCTGCTGCGTCACATGATTACTGCGTGGCCGTTGGCAACTCAAACGTGGGCCGTTATGATAACTGTTTCTTCAGAGCTTTCTATGTTCTTATGTCTCTCCTAATAACTGGCACTTTTTAGAAGACAAGTTTTTCACGTTTTCCAAAGTTTGTAGATTCTTTTCCTTGTCTCTTCTAGGGTATGTGATTTCACCATGACTGTTTAATCTGTTTATGATTGTGGTAGTGAGGGCGGTAAATGGAGAAAGGGTCAAGTTTTCAGTCTATTGAGGGTGGGGGTCACTGAGGGTCTGGGAGGTGAATCGCTTGCTGTTTGCTGATGACACGGCTCTAGTGGCACACACGAGTGAGAAACTGCAAAAGCTGGTGTCTGAGTTTAGGAGAGTGTATGGGAGGAGAAACTTAAGAGTTATGTAAATAAGAGGAAAGTTATTGGAGAGAGAGAGAGAGAAAGAGAGAGAGAGAGAGAGAGAGAGAGAGAGAGAGAGAGAGAGAGAGAGAGAGAGAGAGACAGAGAGGTTGGTTTGAGTATGAGTTTGAATGGAGAAAATCTAGAGTCGAATGTTTTAGATAACCGCAAGTGGACATGGTAAGAGTTAGAACCACGGAAACTGGACTGAATCATAGGGTTGGTAAGGAGGCTAAGGTTCTGGATGCACTAAGTGAGGGGGGACCTCTCTGACGCAGGAAACAGCGAATATATATGGAAGAGAAAAAAGAATGTATGAGGGTTTGTTGGTGTACATTTTGTAAACAGACCATGTTCTCATCATATATATATATATATATATATATATATATCATAAACATGCTATACCTTGCTAACCTAACCTATCATATACTGCAGTGTTAACGGTATAATAAGTCAATCACCTGCTCAGATAAAGCCTTTACCCCAGAAGACGTCTAGCCAGGAAAATCTGATTCCTCGGCAAAGAAATATTTTATACCCAGCCTCTGACAGACAAAGGAGGTAGTGGTGGGGTGGGGAGTCGGGGTGAGTGATTAGTGGTTGAGATAGACAGGAGAGGATGAATGGATGGTTTAGTGAGTATAATGAATAGGTGGTCTACTGAGTACAATGAGCAAGTGCTTTAGTGGTGTAGATGAACAGGTTCTTCAAGTGGGGTCAATGCACAGGTGCTTTAGGGGAGGGGGGGGGGGGCTGGTCGATGAACAGGAGTCAGGGAACGAACAGGTAATCAGTGAAGAGGTGATGGAGCTGACAGGTGTGAGACGGGCAGTTGGAAGCTGAGCATTTACTCAGATGAGTGGGTTAATGGACAGATTGAGTCAGTAGACAGGTGGATGAATGGGCTGAAGGGTGTGGTGACGGATGGGACGGAAGGGAGGACAGGGGAGGGACAGATAACAAGACACCTGATGGTCTCTGATGGGGTTATCTCCGGTCATAATCTCATTCGTGGTAGTAACAGGATAGTAATGCAGGAGGCTCCCGAATGGTGTGTGTGTGTGTGTGTGTGTGTGTGTGTGTGTGTGTGTGTGTGTGTATGTGTGTGTGTGTGTGTGTGTGTGTGTGTGTGTGTGTGTGTGTGACAAGCAGGAAGGACGTGATGGCTGCGTTTATTGAGTGAGGGTGACGGTCAGGTGTCTGTGACGAGAGAAGGCGACGTGAAAGATGTGTGTGTGTGTGTGTGTGTGTGTGTGTGTGTGTGTGTGTGTGTGTGTGTGTGTTTGTGACGAGTGGGGGCAACGTGACACATCTGTGTCACAAATGCAGAGATGTAACAGGTCTTTTTGACGAGTGGAGAGACGTGAGAGGTGTGACGAGTGGGAGGGACACCACAGGTGTTTGCGCTGAGTGGGAACTGCGTAGCGAGTTTGTGTTTGTGAGCAAGATATCCAGCAGAACTCGTCCAACAGAGGAGAAAACAGTGAAGAAAAAATCTTTATAAACAAACGAATTGTGGACTCCGGCTGTGAGATCATGCTGAGAGACACGTTATGCACTCCAGCTGTGAGGTCATGCTGAGAGGCACTTCGGGCACGATATGCACTCCAGCTGTGAGGTCATGCAGCGAGAGGCACGTCAGGCACGTCGCCCATCATCGACACTCGTTTGACACCTCGCAGTCATGAAGATAGCTGTCGCCTCCGCTTGCCAAGGTGAGGGGGGGGGGGGGAGCTTGAGAGTGACATTATATATTTGAGATCTCTCTCATGATAAACCATAATGGATGGCTTAAAACATTCAGCAGTCGCGGGTTTATCAGGGAGGAACGATTTATCAAACCATTGATTACAGCGGTGTGTGATGACCCCGGCCTTCAGCCACACCCTTAGGGGTCTGGACCAAGGCCAGGTTATTATTATAGTCAAGGGTTGTACCATTATGTTCAAGGCTCTCACAAGGGTCGACTCGTCAGGCTGGAGGGCCTTATGGTCGTGCTGAAGGATTGTACCGTCATGCTCAATGATTGTACCGTCGTGCTTAAGGGCTGTACCGTCGTGCTGAAGGTTGGTACAGTTGTGCTCAAGGATTGTACCATCTTGCTAAATGAGTTAGTAGAATATGATAGATGAAAAGGTGACATAGTCCATACTGAGGTTAGGTTAGGTTTGGTAACCCCGTCCTGGACCCCTTCCTTCCCACTCCCCCCAACATGTGCTCCCAATCAGGGGAGGTGAGCGGGTCGGTGCTCAGTGGCTTATCGCTTGTCATGCCGTTGAGTTTAAAACGCCATCATACCTTGCACAAATAATCGAACTTAGTAACACTTTAAGCAGCAGCCAGCCATTAGTGATGGGAGTTATAGGAAGAGATGTTTATACTTCATATTAAACGTGTTTGTGTGTGTGTGTGTGTGTGTGTGTGTGTGTGTGTGTGTGTGTGTGTGTGATTTTAGCGATCTGTGTCTCGTTATGTCTTGTTATTAATCGTTCTCACATAGTGTCGTCACACTGTACCAGGTCACATACTGAGGTGTGGGGCAAGACTAATATTACTGATACTCGACAAGCCTGAGTGTGCAGAGTTATGCAAATATAAGTGGGTATAAGGCGGGTTAAACATGTGGGTCTAGAACCCCATGTATTCAGTGCATATACATTCACACTTTGTAGGTAGGGTCAGTATATAGGAACAGTTGAGTAATATATATATATATATATATATATATATATATATATATATCAACCAGGCCCAAAGGAATGATGAACAGCTAATTAACTTTGACCCAACTACCTCGACCAAGATTCGAACGTATGCCGACTGGACCCACGGCGGCCCGTGAATGCGTCAGACGTCCAGTCTAAGAAAGAACCTCCCCCCAACACACACAGTCACACACACACCCACATACACACACACACATACACACACACACACACACACACACACACACACACATACACACACACACACACATACCTAATTAATTATATTTCTCGAACCATCGGATACCAGTGGCAACATGACTCCTCTAAGACCATTAGTGCATCGCCACGAAGACTGAGCGAGAGGTTTAAGACACATTTGGGCCAGTGTGTGTGTGTGTGTGTGTGTGTGTGTGTGTGTGTGTGTGTGCTTGATTTCCACACTCAGACTACTGCAATAAAATTTGACTCTGGGTGACACGTCGGAATGCCAGGGGATAAAAAGTGGAGGCAGACCGGTCATAAAAGAGAGCATTGCAGGGTGTGCCGTTGCAGGCTCTGCCCCAAGCACGTCCTGATGCTAACTTGGGCGCTCAGCACGACGTAGCTGAGTCGAGGATTACTTAGCATTATAGACAGAGGCTAAGTACATAAGGAGGGAGGGGAGGGGAGGGGGGGACGACAGTTTGATGATATCAGTAGGTTTGGAATGACTGTATTTCTGATACTGAGCAGTGTCGTGTGTTTTTCAAGTATAAAAAAAAAACAGTATAAAAGGACAGTATACAAAGACAGTGTAAAAGGAAAGTATACATTGACAGTATAAGAGGACAGTATACATTGACAGTATAAGAGGACGGTATACAAAGGCAGTGTATAAGGACAGTATACAAAGATAGTATAAAAGGACAGTATACAAAGACAGTATAAGAGGACAGTATACATTGACAGTATAAGAGGACAGTATGCAAAGACAGTGTAAAAGGACAGTAGAGAATTCTTGAATGTTATTTTTCTGTCGTCCCAGACATAATTGTCTGTCTATGTACCTGTCTGTGTGTCTGTCTGTGAATAAAATATATCTAAGATGAGCTAATCATCTGCACAGACAACGTCAGGTTGCGGTCATGTACAAAATGATTAGCTCTTGATCGGTTCAGGTGAGAGATCAGAGTCGAGGGTAACTGAAGAAAGCAATTGGTACACTAACTGACATCATCTGCGAATCTTCGCTAGTGAAATAGCCAACCTTTACGTTAAGTTCAAGTAGGATAGAATAGTGGAGCAATGGAACAATGAGGATAGAATAGTGGCAAATGGAACAGTAAGGATAGGAGAGTCTCATAATGGAACATAAAGATAGTAGAATGGAACTGTGAAGATAAAATATTGGAATGGTAAAGATAGAATAGTTGACTAAGGAACAGTAAGGATAGAATAGTGCAATAATGGAACAGTAAGGAGAAAATAGTGGAATAATGGAACAGTAGGGAGAGAATAGTGGAATAATAGAGCAATAAGGCTAGGATATTGGGAACAACAAGGAATAATAAAGATAGAACTGAAGAGTAATGGAACAAGAAATGCAAATGTTATTTTCCGTCGTGTTACTCGGGTTGTTCAGAAACATTAGTAATCCCAGAGGGAACATGGCGGATATTCACTTCGTTTTACGTTCACATAAAAAAAGAAATATATATGTAATCATAGATGTTAGTGCTGATAAAATTGGGGAAAGTCTGTTAAGATTTTACCGTAAGATATTGATTGCATCGTAAAGTAAATCATTATTCTGCGGACTGTACAATATTTCTCTGCTTATTGCGAAAGATAATGTTTGTAAGCCTTTAGTAAGGGTGTTCTGGAAGGCTAATCTTGCAAGGAATTGTGTTAGGAAGAGGAGAACAATGAGCTACGGAAGGAACACTGAAAGCCTAGTCATCATATGAGTATTAGAATGAGACAGGTTACTGAGGGTAGCGTAGCCCCGTGTGTTGGGCTACGTCCTCTGTTAGGGTGTGTGTGTCTTGCGTGTTAAGTGTTAAGTAAATCATTCAGCACTTGTAGGAGAAACAAGTACTGTCCGGAACACTTGACTCACTGCTGGCAGTGTGTGTGTGTGTGTTGTCAGGAAGGTTTTCAGAATCTGCGTATATCACTTCCTCTATAGAAAGCCTTCAGAAATGTTCTGGTGTTTTTTTGATTGTGTAGATCCTTAACTTGGTGACGGAGAGAGAGAGAGAGAGAGAGAGAGAGAGAGAGAGAGAGAGAGAGAGAGAGAGAGAGAGAGAGAGAGAGAGTTACTTAGATGCACAGACCGCACACACCCAAGGTCCAAGCGAGGTGGTGTGGCCTTACCGCTGTGAAAAGAAAAAAATACCTTGTAGGATTAATAATCCTGATGGAAATTTTTATTGGAAAGTCACAAGGTAGAATGAACAGAGAGAGAGAGAGAGAGAGAGAGAGAGAGAGAGAGAGAGAGAGAGAGAGAGAGAGAGAGACGCTGTTGGTCTGAGGAATTAAAAGCCTTACTAGATATTTCACCAATAATCTGGTATCAACATTGCCGTGCAATAAACATATCCACTGGTATACTCAAGTCTGCAATATCTTTCTCAAATTACGGAGATTACGTCGCCATTTTAAGCGAATAAACTTTCCCAGATTAATCCCGTGTACTAGTTACAGTCAATAAATCCATCAGTTGCGGAATGCACCAAGAACCCACACCTGCAGCAGCGTTCGTCTAAGTCCAGTGACGCGCTAGTGAATCCGGCGCCCCATACCAGAACGCTCATGTAAACAAAGTGACGCTTCCTGTGGGCCTCCGCAATCTCCTCCCACTTCGTACCCATTTTCTGACAACTTTAGTACCATTTCCAAGATTATTTTAGACTTCTTTTAAAAGTTAATGGCCTAAATTCTCATTCTTTGATGTGAAATAAGAGAAAGACGTGTCTTAAATCGACTTTATTTCGATATAAACACGGGAGAGTGTCGGGCGGCGGTGGTGGGGGCAGCAATGGGCGGCCGAGTTGAGAACAAAGGCTGGTGGACCCACACAGCATGCCACATGATCCTATAAAATGTACGCCGCTCTTATCGCCAGCCATAAAACACAGAGATAATCCCGAGTAAGTGCCGTTCGCTGATAAAGAGGAAGGGAGGGTGGAAAGAGTGATAAGTGGCAGATAAGTGGTTATGAAGAGGAAATGAGAACGATCGTCTTCAAAGTAAGAAGGAAGCCATGCCCTCGCCCTCCACCGGTGATCACGCCCTCGCGCTCAGGGCAGACGATCGTAACGCTACAACCCCCCCCCTTAGCTGACGCCTTGGTGTTGTTTATAAATATTTGTCTGTTGTTAGGTCTTGGCTGTCGTTAGGGCTTGGTGTTATCAGACCATTTCCCTTGTTAAGGTTGGTGTTACTTGACCTTGTCGGCCGTTAGTTAGGGCTTGTTGTCTGTTGTTAGGGCTTGTGTGTTCCTTATCGAACCCGTCCATTTCTTGGGTTTTAATTGGGTATCGAAGGCTGGTGTCGAACCCTTGTACCAAACGTGTTTGACTATTTATCTCAAATATCCTCATAAACTGCTTGAGCAGGAACGATAAGAGTGCCTATCACGGTCGTTAATGCGGAAATATCGTCCTTCATGAGTCTCCCAATATCACAGATGCCAGATACCACTAGTGGGGGTACTTATTATGCACATACCACTAGCAGAATACGTGTTGTACAGATGCTAGATTCCACTATATATATATATATATATATATATATATATATATATATATATATATATATATATATATATAATACTAATCCTAGATATCACAAATAGGATACGATGTTTCATAGATGCCACACACCACCAGAGAAGTATATATAAACAGATGCCAGATAACGCAATCATCGTACCGCTAATGCTGCAAATGAACAGATGCCGGATACCACCAGCTCTGTGGGTATTATATGGGTATCAGGGATTGGTAGTACTGTAAAGATATAGATAACAGATACCACTATTGCTATAAATCTAAAGCTGTCAGTTACTACCAATATTGTACGTGTTAGGTACCAGATACCAATGGTGCTGCAGATGTACAGAACACAGTTATCAAGTGCTATAAATGGTCAGATGCCAGATACCACTTGTGTTGTATATGAGCGGATGTCAGGTATTACTAATGCTGTAAATGTACAGATATCACTGATATCACTAGCGCTGTAGATGTATAGTTCCCAGATAACACCAGTGCTGTACAGTTTACAAAGACACCAGATACCATCAGTGTTGCCCATACACAGATGTATGAGATTACATTTCACAATGGTGCCAGACACCACTAGCGCTGCAAATGTACAGATATCAGATACCACCACTAGTAGTGCTGTAAAAGGTGGGGAGAGGGCGAAAGTTCTGGGAGCGTTGAAAAATGTGTGGAAGGCGAGAACATTACCTCGGAAAGCAAAAATGGGTATATTTGAAGGAATAGTGGTTCCAACAATGTTATATGGTTGCGGGGCGTGGGCTATAAGATAGAGTTGTGCGGCGGAGGGTGGATGTGTTAGAAATGAGATGTTTCAGGACAATATGTGGTGTGAGGTGGTTTGATCGAGTAAGTAATGAAAGGGTAAGAGAGATGTGTGGTAATAAAAAGATGTGGTTGAGAGAGCAGAAGAGGGTGCTTTGAAATGGTTTGTTCACATGGAAAGAATGAGTTGGGAAAGATTGACCAAGAGGATATATGTGTCAGGAGTGGAGGGAACGAGAAATGTAAGACCAAACTGGAGGTGGAAGGATGGAGTGGAAAAGATTTTGAGCGATCGGGGCCTGAACATGCAGGAGGGTGAAAGGCGTGCAAGGAATAGAGTGAATTGGAACATGCTGTCATTGGATTGAACCAGAGCATGTGAAGCGTCTGGGGTAAACTATGGAAAGTTTTGTGATGCCTGGATGTGGAAAGGGAGCTGTGGTTTCGGTGCATTATACATTACAGCTAGAGACTGAGTGTGAACGAATGTGACCTTTGGTGTCTTTTCGTAGCGCTACCTCGCGCGCGCACGGGGGGAGGGGGTTGTCATTTCGTGTGTGTTGGGGTGGCGAAGGGAATGAATAAAGGCAGCAAGTATGAAGTATGTACATGTGTGTATATGTATATGTCTGTGTATGTATATATATGTATACGTTGAAATGTATAGGTATGTATATGTGCGTGTGTGGACGTGTATGTATATACATGTGTACGTGGGTGGGTTGGGCCATTCTTTTGTCTGTTTCCTTGCGTTAGCAAGATAGCGTCAAGAACAGATGACTGAGCCTCAGAGGTCAAAATCCTCACTTGGCCAGCATCTCTGTTCCCTCTCATGGAAAAGGGTAACATGAGGGGAGGATTTCCAGCCCCCCGCTCCCTCCCCTATTAGTCACCTTCTACAACACGCAGGGAATACGAGGGAAGTATTCTTTCTCCTCTATATATTTCGAGTGCATCAAGGATGTTGGTAGCATACAAGTCTTTGCATATAAGTCATACAATAAGTATATAATTAGCATTAGTAAGTAGGTTTGTGTTGGGGTGGATTATGCGTTGAGGAACTTGGAATAATGTCAGTGTGGAAGATGATGGTTCAGGTATTTGTTTATCCTCAGCATCTTTATCTATGTATATTTTCTGCTCCTGAAGTGCTTTAATATTTTCTTGGTGAAAGAGTGTATATTTGCGTGTGTGGACGTATGTATATACATGTGTATGGGGGTGGGTTGGGCCATTCCTTTCGTCTGTTTCCTTGCGCTACCTCGCAAACGCGGGAGACAGCGACAAAGCAAAAAAAAAAAAAAAAAAAATATATATATATATATATATATATATATATATATATATATATATATATATATATATATATATGATACTGGAATCCAGCATAAATCTCCTCCAAGATACTCTTTGTCAGTCATTCAGTCTCTGTCCCTTATCATCCTCATTTTTCTTCATCACTTGTTCATCCACAGTTTCCTCCTTTTCCATTTCTCTCGCTCATGACTTCATACTGTTCCATCCTGACCTTCTGTTGTTTGTCGTTCTCCCACCATCCTTACCCCCTCTTCCCTCCTCTGACATCTTCCTCGCTCATTTTCCTCCTCTGACATCTTCCTCAGTCTCCCTTCCCCCCTCTGAAATCACCCTCACTCCTCCTTTCTCCTCTGACATCCTCCTCACTTTCCTTCCCCTCCCTGACATTTCCATCACTCCCCCTTCCCCTCCCTGACATCTCCATCACTCCCCCTTCCCCTCCCTGACATCTCCATCACTCCCCCTTCCCCTCCCTGACATACCCCTCTCCTCCCTGAACATCTCACCATCTGCCGCTTCGTGCTATCGCCCTGATGGACTCTCATATACGAGTGTAATGAGTGAGATAGAGTGAGGCACTCAAGCCGTTTAGATACCCCTCACCAGACTCACGAGAGGAGGGGGGGGGGGGGGTCTGGGTCTGGAGGTCTTCCGGCAGAGATAGGGGGGCGCCCCCAGCTCCTCCTGCTGTGTCCTCTGCTGGAGATTCGACAAGCATATGTCTGTCTACACTCAGGGGGTGGGAAGGTGGGGGAGAGAGAGAGAGATATACAAATATATATATACACAGACTCACGTGAGGAGCTTGGGAGTCGACCTTCATCTGTCGCTTGAGTCACACTTCAAGGGAAGAGTGAAGGAGTGAGGGTGTCTGCTGGTAGTTATGACTATCGTGCTCAAGTCTATGGATGAGAGAATAGCCTGCAAGTTGCTCTTATCCTGCAGGAGACCCGACAGTATAGAGTTTTGCTTCTGGGGTTTGGTTACCCTATTTAAAGAAGCATAATGATGGAGAAAAAATTCAAAAGATAAAGCCCCCACGAGTGTATACAACTCCCTCCCCTTGACATGTACCATCTAGACATAGAACTCTATGTCTTTAGAATTAGAAATATAAACTTAGAGTTATTTAGGGACAGATCTACGTAAATCTTGCCAGATATATCACAGCACCTTATTCTGGGTCACAAGATACCTGATAATTTTAGGATTGTAGTCACTATTTTACATCTAGTCGGTAAAATGGACCTTATGAAAGACTTTGAAATGTATAGAATGAAGCTAATACAATGAACCAATATTGTGATAACCTATGTAATATTGTACCTCTAGGGTGACCCCCCTGCAATCCTTTTTCACCAGTGCTCACATAATGAACATGGGATGCACAATAACGTTGCTGGGGGTTACCTATAGAAATCATCCTGGTCACGTGATGTTAGTCATCATCCTGGTCACGTGGTGTTCGTCATCATCCTGGTCACGTGGTGTTCGTCATCATCCTGGTCACGTGGTGTTCGTCATCATCCTGGTCACGTGGTGTTAGTCATCATCCTGGTCACGTGGTGTTCGTCATCATCCTGGTCACGTGATGTTAGTCATCATCCTGGTCACGTGGTGTTAGTCATCATCCTGGTCACGTGGTGTTCGTCATCATCCTGGTCACGTGGTGTTCGTCATCATCCTGGTCACGTGATGTTAGTCATCATCCTCGTCACGTGGTCTTAGTCATCATCCTGGTCACGTGGTGTTCGTCATCATCCTGGTCACGTGATGTTAGTCATCATCCTGGTCACGTGGTGTTCGTCATCATCCTGGTCACGTGGTGTTCGTCATCATCCTGGTCACGTGATGTTAGTCATCATCCTGGTCACGTGGTGTTCGTCATCATCCTGGTCACGTGATGTTAGTCATCATCCTGGTCACGTGATGTTAGTCATCATCCTGGTCACGTGGTGTTCGTCATCATCCTGGTCACGTGGTGTTAGTCATCATCCTGGTCACGTGGTGTTAGTCATCATCCTGGTCACGTGGTGTTAGTCATCATCCTGGTCACGTGGTGTTCGTCATCATCCTGGTCACGTGGTGTTCGTCATCATCCTGGTCACGTGATGTTAGTCATCATCCTGGTCACGTGGTGTGGGATTTGCATGTCCAGAGAACGACGTATGGGGGTATGGTGGAAGGAGGGGGGGGTTAAAGAAACATGGGATACTCTTGTGAAGATACGAGTCCTTAAAAAAGTAGAGGGAGAGGATTTAAAGTAGAGGGAGAGGATTTAAAGTAGCGGGAGAGGATTTAAAGTAGAGGGAGAGGATTTAAAGTAGCGGGAGAGGATTTAAAGTAGAGGGAGAGGATTTAAAGTAGCGGGAGAGGATTTAAAGTAGAGGGAGAGGATTTAAAGTAGCGGGAGAGGATTTAAAGTAGAGGGAGAGGATTTAAAGTAGAGGGAGAGGATTTAAAGTAGCGGGAGAGGATTTAAAGTAGAGGGAGAGGATTTAAAGTAGCGGGAGAGGATTTAAAGTAGAGGGAGAGGATTTAAAGTAAAGAGGAAGGATTTAAAGTAAAGAGGAAGGATTTAAAGTAAAGAGGAAATAAAGTAAAGAGAGGAAAAAAAGCAGAGTGAGAGGAAGAAAAGTATAAGGATAGGATGTAAAGTAGAAGAAAAAGGAAAAGTAGAGGGAGAGGAAATAAAGTAAAAGGAAGGTGAAATGAATTATAGGGAGAAGAAATTAAGTAAACTGAGCTTTAAAAAAAATAAAGAAAAAACAGAGAAAAAGTAGTGTTAGAGGTAGAAAGTAGAGGTAGAAGGATGAAGTTGCGCAGGAGACAGAAGAGAGAAATGAAAGGGTTTTAGTTTCCGTTCGCTCGATTTGGCAAATGAAACAAAAACAAAAGAAATAAAATATAAACAACAGACAGCGACCAATACAGCGAGCGAACGTATAGCCAGCGACCCACTGGGTCAGCGCTGCCACCGGGAGCCCCGACACCCCGTGATGGGGCGGATATCCCCCACCCCAGCTCCCGCCTCACCCCAGGCCTCCTAACTAGACTAATTAACGAAGTTAATTTCGCTGTGTCACCCTGACCAAAACATTATCACATCCGGAGTCAAAGTGAGTGGGGAGGGGGGGGGGGGGGGGTAGGGGGGAGGGGGGCATGGTGGTGTAGGGGGTAGGGGAAGTGTGGGGGAGGAGGGGGGGGGGGGTAGCGGAAGTGTGGGGGGAGGAGGTGAGGAAGGTGTTGTGAGGGTGGAATGAGGAGGAGGTTGTTGTTACGTTGTGGTTGTAAAGGTCTCCTGTTATGATACTGTTTCAGCCCGGTTGTTTGAGAGAAGGGTTGTAAGGTAGTTGTGATAGAGGCTGTTAAGGTTGCAGGAAAAGGGTTGTTAGATAGTTGTGGTGAAGGCTGCTGGGGTTGTTAGAGAAGGGTCCTTAGGTAGCGAAGGGTCGTGGTGTTTTAGGATAAGGGTTGTGAAGGAGTTGTATTGGAGGGTCTTGGAGTTGTTAAAGAAGGAATATTAGGTAGTGGTAGTGAAGAGGGATTGTTTGATAGTTGTGGGAAGGTTGTTGGAGTTGTTAGAGAAGAGTTGTCAAATACTTGATAGCGAAGGCTATTGAGATTTTAGGACAAGGGTTGTGAAGGAGGTTTAGTACAGGCTGTTGGAGAAGAGTTGTTAGGTAATTGTGGCAAAGGCTGTTAGAATTGTTGTTGAAGGATTGTAAGGTACTTGTAGTGGAGGTTGTTGTAGTTGTTAGAGGGTTGAGTCATGTGATGTCACAGGGGATCGTTGTGTAATAACTAGTCAAGGGTCGTTAGGTGGTATGGTTGTTACAGGTGTGGTTGTAGAAGCTGAAGATATTCCCCGCTAAATTTGAGCTGTTACTATGTAGCTATGTGTGTGTGTGTGTGTGTGTGTGTGTGTGTGTGTGTAGCGATATAAGTTAGTATAGTTAAGTGCCCAGGTAAGAATTGTGTGCCACATGACTTTGACCCTTGAGTATGACCGTGTGACCTTCTGTATGATATCATGGCATATGACCTGACCATAAGGGTCGGGTCATAGACCAGGCCATCACACTCAAGGATCGTACCGGCGTGCTCAAGGATCGTACCGTCGTGCTCAATGGTCGTGCCGTCGTGTTCAAGGGTCGCACCGTCGTACTCAACGTCGTACCGGTGTGCTCAAGGGTCGTACCGTTGTAGTCAGTGATCGCATCGTCGTATTCAAGGGTCGTACCGTCGTGCTCAAGGGTCGTACCGTCGTATTCAAGGGTCGTACCGTCGTATTCAAGGGTCGTACCGTCGTATTTTATGGTCATGTCGCTCTCCTCGGCCAGTTAGAACGTCGCTGGACAGAAATGTTACCTATGGTTCGAAGTGTTGGCAGAGACCAGAGGTGGCGCATGACCGGGTAAATAACAGACCCAGCTTGGGGGGGGGGGGGGGACCGGCACTGCTGGCCTCACGGACCCACCGTCGCTGGTCCTGCCGATGGTCCGGTGTGGTCTGGTGCCTGGCCGGCAGTGGTCGACCCAGTAGTCACACCAAGATCATGGTGGACGATTAGATTTGCTCCTTAGATATTTTTCTTTTCATTCGTCGTAAATGGACAGACCAGCGTGGCCCAGGGGGAGGTAACTTAGAGTATCTGAAATGGGAAATTTATTGAGGAATATCTGTCAATTATCATTCTTTATCATGGCCTCATAAACACACTCACTTTCTTTTATCATGGCCACATAAACACACTCACTGTAGTCCCCTGGTGAGATCTACCGCCCATTATGCATCTCAAAACATCATTTTCAATCTTGAGACTTCCCATTTCTCCTGTTTTTTTTTTCACCATCTCTTTTACCTTGTCATATTCCTTTAATTTTACATGTTGCCAGCCTACCTATCTGTTCAGCGTCTCTTTCCACAAGCCACCTTGACCTCACTTCCGCTATTATGTCTGACCTCTCGTTGTAAAATGGGAAAGAGAGTGACCTTGTCACATCCCATCAAGAGCTCAAGCACTGACATTGGCTCACAAATTTTTGACCCATTTCCAACCACTGCTCATCTGTGACGAACCACCCTCTCGTCACACCTGCTGACACTACCATTTTTGAATTCACGATGATCCTCAGTTTCAGGCGGAGTTAACCACGAGTGATGTAGCTGATGTATGTGTTGTAGAATGTATTTCTCCTGTCTCTTGTACTCGTCTCTCTCATACATCCTCGTAGGATGTGTTGCTGAGAGAGCCACACTCGTCCTCCTGTATGGTCTAACATATCAGGGAAGGCGCATCCCACACCGTCATTGGTGTGTCCTTATCACTCCTGACCTGGAGATGTGACTCGGGTCTCGTGACCCTTGACCTTGGTGGTGTGGGGTCGTCCTCGTGTTGGGGCAGCTTGAAGCGTCAGGTCAGAGTTCTGGTGAAGACTTAGTCTGTCGTTTCTGGTCAAGGGTCACATAACGTCCCTCGCTCTCTCATGTGTTGTGACTGATAAACTTGTGAAGCTACACACACACACACACACACACACACACACACACACACACACACACACACACACATCTCGCTAAAGCGAGAGAGAGAGAGTAAAAAAGAAAGGTCACTCCGTGTGAAAAGTCACCTTCTCCTCTTAAGAAATAAACATTTCCCTGCTACTGGAAGTAGAGCAGACTTGGGCTGTAGAAGCCTCAGGAAAGAGGTCCTAAGATATTTATATATATACATACATATATATATATATATATATATATATATATATATATATATATATATATATATATATATATAATGACAATATGAGTGCGTCATTGTGAGTGTGTTGCAGGTGTCGGGAGTGTGTTTATCTTTTATCAGATTACACAAAATAAGAATCGATTGTCCTCAGACACACAGTGTCGGGCGTCCATCCTATCTGATGTATCCTTGACGTTCATACTACCATACGTACGCCAAGGGTAGCAGAGCACCCTGGGAATAATACCAACATCCATGTCCAAGTGGCGTCGCTGTTCATACTGGAATATTTACTCCAGCAGTAACCTCCGCCATCCTGGTGATAATAATAGCTGAAGTGGCGTCGCTGTTCATACTGGAATATTTACACTAGTGAGAACCTCTCTCCCTGCCTCCCTCCTGTACCCAGCCCATCCTGGTAATAATAACAGCACCCTTAGCATACGTGGCACCGCTGTTCATACTAGGGTATTTATACCAGCAATAACGCACATCCTGGGAATAATAACGGGTCTGTAATTGACTTCTGTTGTGTTCTACCTTCTTCCGTTTTCTTCTCCCCTCTTTTATTATCCTCTCTTCTTTCCCTTCCTCCTTTATTCACTCTTTCCTTATTCTCAGTCAAATAGCTTTCTTTCAATCCTGTCTTTCTTATTTTTTTGTGAAAGTTTTTCATTCTAAAATCAGTCTTTCCAGACTTTTTATGATCTCTCATCCTTTTCCTTCATTCCCTCTCCTACATCTCCTATTCCTTGATTCCTTTACGATTTTCTCCCATTTTTCTTATCCCATTCCTTTTCCTCACTCCTTATCATATCCTCTCCTTTTCTCTCTATCTGTTACTTCAAACACAACCTCTTTATTTGTTATGTCCAATACCGTCCACTTGCTGTGAAGGTATAGTCGTATGGTTAGTGAGAGAGAGAGAGAGAGAGAGAGAGAGAGAGAGAGAGAGAGAGAGAGAGAGAGAGAGAGAGAGAGAGAGAGAGGAACACGAGGCTGGGAGGTGGTGTGGTGGCGGGAGGGGCGTAAGGAAAGAGATTGAGAAATTCTCAGATGACGAGATACAGTGACCCACAATTGGTCCCAGCTGATGAAGGTCAGGTAGGTCAGGGTCAGGTGAGCCGCGCGCCCTCAGGGGTCATGGAGCCAGCCAGCCTGACGTCAGTACTGGTTGTACCTACAACCGTGTGGTTGTGGTTGTGAATATAACGTAGGGTTATGGTAGGTTGTTACCCCACGACGGAGGGGCTGAACGTAGAACAAGTATTCCGTTTTGTGTATGTTGTGGTTCCCGACTTCGCTGCAGACGGTCACAACGGACCCTCACAACGGACCCTCATAACGAACACGGTCCCTCATAATGGGTCCTCACAACATAACGGACCTTCCCAGTGGACCTTCACCGTACACCCTCGTAACGACCCCTTATTATGGACCCTCATAACGGGACCCCTCACCGTGTTCCCCCCTCACTGTCACATTCGCCGTCACCACAACCCCTTCGTTTGTTATTAACCCGTGGCATGCCGCGCGTGAGCACCTCCCCGGCACGTTCAGGCACGCGCGGGTCGTGTTGGGTGTCTCTGTGAACCTCGCCACACGGGGTTTCCGACGCCTCAAATCATTAGCGCAAACTCGCGCTCGCTCCCTCTGTCACACACTGACCAAATATGAGCCTCTCATTCCTCCCCCTTTAAAGGTCTGTTATTCCTAAAAGCACGACCAGAACCCTTGCCCGAGTCGTCCCTTTAGCCCACGCAGGAATATACCATATACCTCATCTCTTCCTACTATTTTTTTTTTTGTTCTCGTTTCGTGATCAATTTAGTTATCCTAACAAGCCTGATGATCGACAACAGCAATAGTTAAGTGACATCTGTCAAGATAGAGATATTGCTTTATAGATCCGTGAGATGTGGACTAATGACTTTCACCAAAGGACTCTTGGTATTTGCACCAACCAGTTGCTTTTATGTGAATATTTCTACTTACTTCTGAGTTTTTCCTCTTTAACAAAGATACTACTACTACTACTACCACTACTACTACTACTACTACTACTACTACTACTACTACTACTACTACTACTACTTCTACTACTACTTCTACTACTATTGCTACTACCAAAATAATACCAATAATGATGATAATGGTAATGAATGATTAATTGCCATAGTAATAATGATAATAATCTTGTAACACCTTCACATGTGAGGTTAATATCAAGACCACATACACTGTCAACTATGTACATGGTACATTATGTGATGACGAAATAGCTTCCATGTGATTTTGTTCCCTGTTGTACCCCAGGATGTGTACATGTGTTGCAAACTGAAACACATGGTGGATGATTGTTTGTGTGTGTTGCAAAGTGGCACGAACGAACGAACGCTGGGAAAATTATTGCTCTTGCGAAAGGAAGTCAGTGCGTCCGTGCGTGTGTGTGTGTGTGTGTGTGTGTGTGTGTGTGTGTGTGTGTGTGTGTGTGTGTGGCGTGCTTGTGGTGCTATACGTGTCCAGAGTTGTGACAGACACTTGGTGAAACAGTCTTTCTTAGAAGCAATGTGTTGCCTGTATCTTTTATCACTTTCTAATTCCCTTGCAGTTTGACTTTCACTCCTTTGTGCTAGACATTGTATTGTACAAACCCTTTCATCAGCGTCTGAAAGTATAGATTCTTTGTGACATTCATATCCAACTCATTAACTTCCCCCAAAATGATCTCAAAACTTGACCCACTCGTACAGCTTCGAAATGTTGGTTCTCTTCCTCACGTCTACAGATATTACTTCGGTTTGTGCTACATTTTCTTGATTTAAGATTGGCCTAAAGTGTTCCAGTGTATTAAAGAAACGGGATCTTTCGGAAGTGTGTGAGTTCAAAAATCTGACGTCCAAAAACTTCTGGCTATGTTCAGCAGATGTTTAGGAAATACTAATTCATGTATAATGTAGTGCACAGCTGTGCCACCGTATTAGTACATATGCAAAGAGGACATAGATGCCACTCAACCGGTTTTATCGCTCGCCATTACGTATGCTAGATAGCAAGAAGATAATTACATAGCGATTGCGAAAACGTCACACCAGCTCCGCAGAAGACGAATGTACAGGCAAGGCCCAGCATGTCGTGTGTCGTGTTAGCGACCTCCACTGTGTGTTAGGGACCTCCACTGTGTGTTAGGGACCTCCACTGTGTGTTAGGGACCTCCACTGTAATCAGCAGCGTTACAGCCAGACCACCTCGCTTCTAGACGTGTGGGGTCTGTGTGGCCTGTGTATCTGCGTAGCTCAAAATTCTTTTGGTAGATGAGGTCAGACTGGGCATTGAAGTCAGTCTGAGCCATGAGGTCAGCCTGAGCCTTGAGGTCAGCCTCAACCTTGACCTTGAGGTCAGCCTGAGCCTTGAGGTCAGCCTCAGCCTTGACCTTGAGGTCAAACTGGGCCTTGAGGCCAGTTACCTCAGACTCTAAACGTCGTAAAGTCGTTCCTGTATGATCTTGAGAATCTTGGAGTAAATATGATGCTGGTGCCTCACTGAGGCAGAAGTGTTGTGGGTACTCCACTGATAGATAGATAGATATAGAGAGAGAGAGAGAGAGAGAGAGAGAGAGAGAGAGAGAGAGAGAGAGAGAGAGAGAGAGAGGGTCGCTGGCGTGAGGGAGTACTGTGTATGAGTGAGTGATATCACTACGTTCAGGGAGTTTATGAGGGAGATGTCACTGCGTCAAGGGTGTGGGTTAGGGCGCTTTGTCACTGCGTTGAGGGGGAGGGTACGACAATGACATCACTGAAGTTCAGTGTGAATACGACAGTGACGTCACTGGGGGTTTGGGGGTTGGGGGGGGGGACGATATCATCACTATAGACACAAAGGAAGAACAGTTACGTTGGTGACGTGGAGATAAATAGCCACAAAACAGATGTCTTTCTGTTGTTGTTGTTGTTGTCGTTGTTGTTGTTGTTGTTGATTTAATCACGGTGTCTGCAGGTGTTGTGACAGCGTTGCCAGCCCTCCACACACAGCTCTGGTGGTAATGGTGTCAAGGTCCCAAATCCTGGTCGTTTTGTGATCGTACAAGAGCCAGTGTATTGTTTGATATCCCTTACTGCTGGTGCTGTGTCCTTAGCTCACCCTAAGGATGTGTATGTAAGGGAGAGAAGATGTCTGAGGTTAGCAGGATCCTTTGCAAGGTTTAATTTCCTAATTTTGCTGGAATAAAAGACAACCTTTGCCTGGTTCATTGAACTCTTGTTGGGTGTCTTTTTTTTTAAAAGTATTAGGTTGTATTCTTGGTTGTATTCTGAAATACCTGTTGTAGGAGCTGGTGTCAGGTGGAAATAGGCGTAATGTATTGTCATGTTGTTTGTGGTTAAACCTCAGCTGTTGTTTGTGGTAAAGACTCAGCTGTTGTTTGTATTTAAAACTTCAGATGTTGTTTGTTGTTAAGACTTAGCTGTTATTTGTGGTTAGACCCCCAGCTGTTGCCTGGGGTTAATTAAATCTCAGTAGTTGTTTGTGGGTAAGACTCATCTCTTTGTTTGTGGTTAGACCTCAGCTGTTGTTTGTGGTGAAGATCCAACTGTTGTTTGTGGTTAAGGGCCAGCTGTATAAGTGCCTAAAGCCGGACCAGCTGTTGTTTGTGGATACACCTCAGCTGGTTGTGGTGGATAAGGGCCAGCTGTGTGGTATTAAAAGGCAGACCAGCTGAGGTATACTCAGGGTATGTGGCAGAAGTACATTTCATTACACATTAAGTCCTTAAATGCACTCAGTCAGGTCTTGACCTGTGCTACGGTCAAAGGTTACCTTCAGGTTGTACTCGTAAAGGAGAGAAAGTGAAATGGAAATAATCCTCAGACACAGTGAAGATTCGGTTCAGATCTTACGAGTAAATGATGAATAATTAGATTATGCAGATTAAATCAACCAATGATTTATCGAAGACTTTCAAAGTAATTTTGCTTTTACCTCCACATTTGTCCCTTAGTATTTTTTATTTAGTATTGGTGAAAAATATTCCTGCTGATTTTGTGAATAACTTAGAATCTGACAAGATCTTTAAGTCCCATCATTCATCCCTTAATGAATAGTTGATTAATCTTTAATCCATGGGAGACCAGGAGTATTCATCTTAGATCAACGTCTGATTTCCTAAATGATCTCAGCTCTCACGAGTGTATATAGTTGGAGCCTTATAACAGGAATGTATATAACTTGGACTTCTTTAACACCACGAGTGTATATAGTTGGAGCCTTATAACAGGAATGTATATAACTTGGACTTCTTTAACACCACGAGTGTATATAGTTGGAGCCTTATAACAGGAATGTATATAACTTGGACTTCTTTAACACCACGAGTGTATATAGTTGGAGCCTTATAACAGGAATGTATATAACTTGGAACACTTTAACGCCACGAGCGTACATAACCTGGGGCCTTATGTCCTCAAGCTTGTTTATATAACTTGGTGCTTTATAACTCCCACGAGTGTATTTTACTTTGAGCTTTATTGCGGTTATATATATGGAGCCTTATAACTTCTCAAAAGTGTATATAAACTGGAGCTTTTTAACTCACGATTATATATGGAGCTTTTTAATGTCTCAAGAGTATCTATAACTTGAGGCCTTATAACTCTCACGAGTTCATACACTTTGAAGCCTTATAACTCTCACGAGTATATATGGAGCCTCATAACTTCTCAAGAGTGTACATAAACTAGAGCCTTATAACTCTTTTATATAGAGCCTTATAACTTCAAAAGGAAGTATATAAACTGGACCATTATAACTCACGAGTATATTATGAACCTTATAACTTATCAAGAGTGTATATAAACTGGACTTTTATAACTCTCACGAGTATATAAGGAGCTTTATAACCTCTTCAGCGTCTATGTAAATTGGAGCCTAATAACTCTCCTGATTATATATAGAGCCTTATAACTCCTCAGGAGCATATATGTAAACTGGAGCCTTATAACTCCTCAGGAGCATATATGTAAACTGGAGCCTTATAACTCCTTACGAGCATATATGTAAACTGGAGCCTTATAACTCCTCAGGAGCATATATGTAAACTGGAGCCTTATAACTCCTTACGAGCATATATGTAAACTGGAGCCTTATAACTCCTCAGGAGCATATATGTAAACTGGAGCCTTATAACTCCTCAGGAGCATATATGTAAACTGGAGCCTTATATACTCCCACGAACGTATATGAAAGCGTCCAGCCACTCACACCTCAGTGACTGGGGAGTGACTGCTCATATTGCCTCCCTGGTGGTGTGAGTGAGGAGCGACCTGAAGCGGGGCTAATACCGTGCCATTCTCCTCACCTCCCTGTCTCCTAATTCAGCCGACAACGATGGTACTTCCCATTATTTCTTGCTCGCCACCACTCGGGCCCCGCCCCTGCCAACCTTTACGGCCTCATTCCAAGCTGTTACTGCCCTCTTTCCTCACGTTTTGCTTAAAGTCTCTATTCCCATTTTGTGCACCGGGACTCACGGGCTTTTTTTTTTTGTGTGTGTGTGTGTGTGTGTGTTTTTGTGTGATGGATCTTTACATAGCACTGTCATTACCCGCTGTATGACTGCACGGGTTTTTGTGTGATGATATTAGAAGAGACTCTGCCCCTCCCGTGACTGTGTGAGGGAAAGTTTGTGTGTCGTACAGCGGAGTGGAGTTGTACTGGGAGGAGTGATGGAGTTCGGATCAGCTGGTGGTAGGAAGTTCCTTTGGCGATGTCAGCTTACGACACAGCAAAAGTCTTCCAGTGGTGTGACCTTACGACACAACACACCCTTCCAGTAGTGTCACCTTACGACACAGCAAAAGTCTTCTAGTGGTGTGACCTCACGACACAACACACCCTTCCAGTAGTGTCACCTTACGACACAGCAAAAGTCTTCCAGTAGTGTCACCTTACGACACAGCAAAAGTCTTCTAGTGGTGTGACCTTACGACACAACACACCCTTCCAGTAGTGTCACCTTACGACACAGCAAAAGTCTTCTAGTGGTGTGACCTCACGACACAACACACCCTTCCAGTAGTGTCACCTTACGACACAGCAAAAGTCTTCCAGTGGTGTGACCTTACGACACAACACACCCTTCCAGTAGTGTCACCTTACGACACAGCAAAAGTCTTCCAGTGGTGTGACCTTACGACACAACACACCCTTCCAGTAGTGTCACCTTACGACACAGCAAAAGTCTTCTAGTGGTGTGACCTCACGACACAACACACCCTTCCAGTAGTGTCACCTTACGACACAGCAAAAGTCTTCCAGTGGTGTGACCTTACGACACAACACACCCTTCCAGTAGTGTCACCTTACGACACAGCAAAAGTCTTCCAGTGGTGTGACCTTACGACACAACACACCCTTCCAGTAGTGTCACCTTACGATACAGCAGAGTCTTCTAGTAAGGTTAGCTTGCAACACAAGCTCTTCCAGTGGGGTCAGCTTAACTGTCAATAAAACTCTTACTATCAAGCAGAACTCTTCTCGTACCCCAGTGTGGTGCAAGCACACCCAACTGGAAGAGTAACGTTGTGTCGTAAGCTGACACCACCGGACTAGTGCGTTGTGTTGTAAGCCAACACCACTGGAGGAACGCGATGCGAGATGGGTCAACACAACTGTGAGTATTAGAAATGTGGTCTTCACTACGACAGAGGGGTAATATACCCAGGATGCGTGACGTGTTTCCCAGACATTACACACAAGAGAGCACAACAGAAGGGGTCCTGAAGACCGTATCATCAACCACACACAGATTCTCAAGTTTGCATTCGTACAAAAGCCAATCTTTTTTTTTTTCTTCCTGGCTGCGTGAAGTATATCTTGGCGAGTGTTCGCATGATACCTGAGACCATGATCAACCCGAGCGTCGTGTTCTACATGAGGTTTCCATTGATTCACCACAACACGAATGTAGCGCATCGCCAACCCCAGTACTAGTTTCAGCCGAGGACGTCAAAAAAGAGAGAGAGAAAAAAAAGAACTCCACACAAAAAAATTGTCTAGATTTCACTGGGTGGGAGGCCGCTGACCAGCATAGCTGATGGAGGAGGAGGTAGAGGTACTGCAGAATCATATTCGGGTCTATGAATGACATTAGATTCTCTCTGACACATGCGACCTCCTGGCATTTGCCTGGTCGCATGACTCTCCTTCCGTGACAGATAAAGCTGGAGTCGTACATCGCCTGTGTGTGGTGCTGCTGCCGCCACCACCAGGCCAACAGACCCTTGTGCTCAACATATTTATGGGTCGCTTCCGTATCGGAGGCTTCCTTTTAGGAAGCCTCCCGCCGTAACTATAGATAATTTGCTCCAGGTTCCTCCCCTTGTCGCTGTTATGACGCCGATGGAAACAAATGAAGATCGCATTACATGGCGGTTCCGCCTTGTATTCACCGAAATTAATTAGATACTGGGCGTAAAGGGGCTTGGATCCTGTTGGGAGGGCGTTGCATTATCTCCCCTGTAGCAGGGGGCGGTAAGGGCCATAACCCCGGCCGGGGTGGGCGAACATGTGGCCTGCAAACTGTAGAATGAAAGGAAATAAAACGTATCTGTCTCCCTTTACAAATGTCAGTGAGAAATCGGTAGCGTGTTTGTCATGGTCATATATTAATGTCGGCGATCTAAAGACGAACAAAGGTCGGGCGGTCCCCCTAGTCACTTGACAGATTGTGAACTATTTTTCACAGGGAAGGACTGTGGCTTTAAACAGCTAGTGTGGGAGAGGGAGTGAGGGAGGAGGGAGGGAGGCAGACGAAGAGGGTGAGGGAGGGGGGCGGCGGCCAGGAGATTGGGTCAGGGAAACACACCGGCGGACCAGACTACCATGATACAACGCTATGGAAAATGAGAATGCCACGGTTGCTTTTATTCTCGGTTCGACACGGTGATGAGGGCCTCACATGTGACGGTGGAGGTGGGGGGGGGGAGATGATGAGGGCCTCACATGTGACGGGGAGGTGGGGGGGGGGATGATGAGGGCCTCACATGTGACGGGGAGGTGGGGATGGGGGGAGATGATGAGGGCCTCACATGTGACGGGGAGGTGGGGGGGGGGATGATGAGGGCCTCACATGTGACGGGGAGGTGGGGATGGGGGGAGATGATGAGGGCCTCACATGTGACGAGGGAGGCGGGGGGGATGAGGGCCTCACATGTGACGGGGGATTGGGGGGATGATGAGGGCCTCACATGTGACGGGTGGGAGGGGAATGATAAGGGTCTTACATGTGACGGGGGATTGATGGAGGCCTCACATGTGAGGGGGAGTGGGGATGATGAGGACCTCTCATGAGACGGGAATGGGGATGGTGAAGGCCTCACATGTGAGATGCGGCGGGAGGATCATGAGTGATTCACTTGTGAAGGAGGGACGATGAGGGCCTCATATGTGACGGGGGTTGATGAGGGCTACACACGTGACGGGGGGGCGGGCGGGGGCAGGTGTTGAGGGAGACCAGTCCCCCCTGGCGGGTGTGGTATGTAAGCTGCTGGAAAAGATAATCAGAAAGTCAATGGACGACTTCCTCCAGAGGAGCAACTACTTCAGTGTGTGAGAACTTGATTTCAGGGAAGGAGGTCGTGTTTAACGAGCTTCTTAGATATCCGTGAGAGAGTGAGCTCTGCTTTAGACAAAAGAGATGGCTGGGTGAATTGTCTGTGTGTGGACTGTCTGGAAGCATTTGACGTTGTGCCGCACAGGAGGGTGGTAAAGAAGCAGGCTCCTCAGGCAGGAGTGAGATGGAGAGTATTTAGACTTAGAGAAGATTACCTTTAAGAAAGGGAACAAAAGACACGTGACAGGAGCATTATTCTCGATACGGGTTGAAGGCACCAGTGGCGTGCTGCAGGGTTCAGTTCTGGGACCATTGCTCTTCTTGATTTATGTAACTGACTTGCCAGAAGGATTGGAATCTTACCTGAACGTGTTTGCAGATGATGGCAAGGTAACGAGACAAGTGGAAAGCGAGGAGGATTGCACCAGCCTACAGTTGGCCTGATGCTTGGTTGATGAAATTGAAGCCGAGTAAGTGTAAAGTAATGAGGATAGGACACAGTGATAGGACTCGGTATGAATGTTATCCAGCAGGAAATAAGCTGCAGGAATCCTTATGTAAGAGGTATGAGGGAGTTGACGTCATTCCTAGCCTGTCACCAGAGGCTCACATGTGGAAAATAGTTGAGGAGACCAACTGTCTGCTGGCAAATATAAGAGTAACATTTAGTTATATGATGAAGGGTATATTCAGCAGGCTGTTCACATCCCACTTAAAAACAAATCTAGAATATGCTTCTCAAGTTTGGTCAAAGGATTTAAAAGAAGCACAAAGAGCCAAGAGAGAAAATGTAGAGGAAGACAACAAAAATGGTATTAGAATGAAGAGAGATGAGTTACAGGAAAAGGCTAGAGGCCTTAGATATGTCCATCAAGGATAAGAGAAGATTGAGGGATGACCTGATCACAACCTTTTAAGTTTGTTAACCATATTGATGACCCAGGCAGTCATCAGCTCTTCGAAATGTGTAGAGGCAGAATATACAGAGACCATAAAATCATATCACGAACGATATTTATTCAAACAAATTTGTGAAAAAAGGACTTTTACAGTATGAGTGGAATAAACCGAACGAGGATGTGGTAGATGCCGACAACATACAAGATTTTAAAAGGTTGTATGACAGTAGGTAATGTTCAAGAGATGGGGCCCCACGAGTGCTGTACGCCCTCCCTGTACAGAACAAATAGGTGATTACATGTCAAGTGGGGGTAGGGGGGGGGGTGATGATGGTCTCACATGTAGCGTGGGGGTAGGATGATGATGAGGGCCTTATATGTGGCGTGGGGGTAGGATGATGATGAGGGCCTTATATGTAGCGTGGGGGTAGGGTGATGATGAGGGCCTTATATGTAGCGTGGGGGTAGGGTGATGATGAGGGCCTTATATGTAGCGTGGGGGTAGGGTGATGATGAGGGCCTTATATGTAGCGTGGGGGGTGATGATGAGGGCCTTATATGTAGCGTGGGGGTAGGGTGATGATGAGGGCCTTATATGTAGCGTGGGGGTAGGGTGATGATGAGGGCCTTATATGTGGCGTGGGGGTAGGATGATGATGAGGGCCTCGGATGTGGCGAGTGGTGAGTGAGGATGATGAGGTGAATTCTCCAGGAGAGGGAGTTCATGGACAGAAGGAGAGGCGTTAGGAAAGAAGGGGGACAATATTAGATGATATGGGCATACCACACACACACACACACATATATATATATATATATATATATATATATATATATATATATATATATATATATATATATATATATATATAGATATATATATTGACACACTTAGCGTTCTCGAGGCTTGACTGTGAACGAGAGGTCAACTCCTTCCAGGTTGGCTCACTGGGATTATTAAGGTTTCGTCAAAGAAGTTCTCGCTCCAAGGGAGACCACATTACCCTGCTGCTGGAGGCACCAAGACTGCAGGAGCCTTTATAGAAAGAGGTCCTGGGGTCACACCAGCAGTACTGCATAGAAACTGGAGTCATTATACATAAGAAGATTGAATGTTTATGAAACTTATACATGGCGATCCTCGGTACGTTTCCTTTAAGGTAATTATTTTTATCTAGAATCGTCGTGATAATTTAGTGTGTATTCGTGGTGATAAATTAGTTTATAATCGTGGTGATAAATTGGTTTAGAATCATGGTGATGAATTAGCTTAGAATCATGAGGACAAGCTGCTTTAGAATCATAGTTTTAAACTGGTTTAGAATCTTTGTGATAAACTGGTTTAGAATCATGACGATAAACTAGTTTAGAAGCATTGTGATAAACTCCATAAATCGCCTGACTTTTTTCGATTGATAAAATGTTATTTGGTCAACGTAAAACTGGTAATCATTGTCTTTATTTTGGAGATGCTTTGATCTTTGGTGCTGGTATATACGATCCTCCTGAAGAATTAAGTTATCTAACCTCTCCTTATCAGTCTGTTTTCTAACTTCTAGTTAGTCCATCCTCTAACTCTATCTTGTATGACTAGTTATTCTGTCTAGCTCCTTTGTCATTCTATCGCCTAACTGTTAGTAATTACGTCATCTAACCCCTAATAGTTCTTTCGTCTAACTTGGTCATTGTTTTAACACAGTTATTCTATTGTCTAACTTAGGTCTTCTGTCGTCTTACTTTTATCGATTATACATTCTAACTTTGAGGCCAAACAAAAAAAAGACTTTTGTCCAGAAAAATAACACTGAATTTGTATCGCTTTTTTGGCAAATTATTTTTAAAAAATTATATTTTCTTCACGACCTCATCATAGTTGCTATCCATCATGTCGCATAAAAATTTGGGTTTCACAAGTTGAAAATTGCCTTAATGGCCGTGTTATTAAACGCTGAGGGGTAATTAGAAGAGGTGAATACGCTACCTAATTTCTTAATTAGTCATGACCTCGCATTTCATGTGTACCGCTTCCTACACGATTTAGTCTGGAATGAAGAAAAATATAACAGACTAATATATCTCTTCTGATTTCCAAGAAATATATTTCTAATAGGGTAAACATGAGCAGTCATCTTGCTTTTGGGTCATTTCGTTTGAAAACAGAATTTATTAGAATTTCATCATGGGTGCTGATCATATATATATATATATATATATATATATATATATATATATATATATATATATATATATATATATATTTATATATATATATATATATATATATATATATATATATATATATATATATATATATATATATATATATATATATATACCTTAGTCTGAGCCAGGTACCCATTTTATTGACCATCCCCGAAAGTTGGATGAACAGCTGGGTTGACTGTGGACCGGCCGCCGCAACCAGGATTCGAACCTATGCCCTCGACCCTGGGCCTCGAAGCCGTTTAGGCGTCACGGTCAGAAACGCTAACCACTACACCACGGAGCTCCGTAAGTTCAGTTAGTATATTTATCGGTCGATAAGTATAATTGTTATGGATTCCTTCGTTAGCAAACTCGGTTGTAAACAAAAGAAGATATACAGAAAACAAATAACAATGAAACTTGAAGAACAGAAGAAAATGGAACGTCTGATAACGTAATTTTCCAATTTGGTAATACATATGTTTATTATTATTGATTCAATTTGTATTAATCTTAGTCGCTGTCTCACGCGTTAGCGAGGTAGCGTAAGGAAACAGAAGAAAGAATGGCCCAACCCACCCGCATACACACACACACACACACACAAACATATATATATATATATATATATATATATATATATATATATATATATATATATATATATATATATATATTGTTACGTCGACTAAGATAGTATCAGTTTCACGTAAGGCGTCACCTGTCGATCCTTCATATCATTTTTAATGGAATCAAACCGAGAAAAATTTTATCTTTTTTTTCCTAATTTATAAGTGAAAAATTTTCTGGTTCTGAAAAATATCCGTGAAGTAAATTCTTGCCTTTGACGATTTTTTTTCTTTTTTTTTTGTATTTGTTTTAGGAATTTTGATTTTCTGTAGGATTTTATGATAGGTGTTATTAATCATTGTAGATAATGAAATAGTTATCATAACTTTTATTTCTGCTAACTAATTGTTTTATAACCCGTCATGAAATATAGAAAAGTAATTGTAAGTGATAGATAATCGTGGTCAGATGATCTTGGGCACCACTTTATAAATCATTAAGTTAGGAATATAGTTATTAAGACCCTTATATCACTTTGTCTTTCAACTATGAAAAGATTATATTACTCTGGAAAAAGATAGAATATTGACCCATAGATAAGACGAAAACTATGCTTTTTGACCAATGATTTTGAAAGTCCAAGATTTCTTTCAAAGTTAATCAGTAGATATTCCTCAGACAGACTGCTGATCTGGGTTTCAAAAGCTGCAGTTCGGGTAATGATTCGTGGTTCAAACTTTACTGTAATGAGCAAAGTAATGTCATATTAAGAAATCTTTCTAATTACCAACGAGCTGTCGATAGGCGCCCCATTTTCATTATGAGATGAAGTTCAGAATGTTAACAAAAGACTTACTTATTCTGTCTTATGATTTAAAAGATTAAAAGAAATTTGGTTTTTGGTCTTTTGTTTTGTTTTACGTTTTCTTTAAGATCTCATCAGAGGTGCTTATCATCATAAACAATAAAGGTTTGAGTTGGTAAAGTTGCAATTTGGCTCAGTAGTCATGTTTTGAACTTTTTGGGTAATGAGAAATAACATATTAGTGGGTCCCTATTTCTTTTCTAGGAGATTGGGTTAAAAATGAAATTGGGTCAAACTTCCATCATGATATTTTTCATTTTTGAAGCAATTTTCTTTTTTGATTTTTTTTTTGCGTAAAATGATCGATTAATATATTTTTTAGTCACTATTTATTGATACTCTGTAGTCTTTTTTTTTTTGATTGGGTTGTGGATAATGGTAATAAAATCCTTAACCATACCTTTGCTTAATTTTGATAATTTTTTTTGTGCAACAAAAGAAATATCGGTAGTATTTCTAAAATTCCATGCCTTTTTTTTTTCTTTGGAGAATTCAATTTCTTCTAAAAATCTCATGACGAGGTCTGTTTACGATTGCTCATTGAGAATAAGTGTTCTTAGAATTGTATTTGGGTAACATGATTGTGATGTCAACCCTTGGTTTAAATGATTAATACAGGTAAATACATATTAATCATTAAAGTAACTTATTAGTCGCGATCTATCGATCATGAATGTCATTTCGAGACGATTGGCTGTGGACAAAAAATGTAATGAGGGAAAATGTAATCTGATCACGCCATTTCCCCAACTCGATTCAACTCAGAAAATATAACATGGAAAAGGTAATTCCTTCTTTTTCAGTCTGTCTCATCTGAGTGCTTGGCCTTCAAGCCTCCGTGACCACAAGTCTGTTTTATCTGGCAGATGGTTTTATAAACTCTCATTTAAATCACAATAAAAGGTCTTACCTGCCACTACAAATCTCAAATGTAATTCATATCCCTCTGGATTCAGCTGTACTCATGGGTTGTGACCCAAAACAGAAGAAAATAACAGTCGAGATTTACATTAGAAAAAACATAAATCTTTTAGAATTGTGAAAGGATGAGAATATATGTGTAATCCTCATCAACGTAATGTAATTCTCGTCATCATAGCGAAATCTTCATTATAAGATCATCCTCGTCTTTATGATGTTACCTTCGTAAATATAATGTAATACTTGTTAGTGCACTGTAGTCCTCGTCACTATGGTGCAATCATCTTCATAATGTAATCCTGGTCCGTTGAATGTAATCCTTGCCAGTGTAATGTATTCGTCGTCATTATAATGTAATCCTCATAAGTAAGCGGAGACAGCATCTGAGGCCCCAATCAAGGCCATATATATATATATATATATATATATATACCTAACCGGAGCCAGGAATAATGTAATGGTGTAATCATCGCTATCATAATGTTATCTTTCGTCAATGTAATGTAATCCTCGTCTTTGTATTGTAATCCTCTTCACTACAATGTAATCCTCCTCACTGTAACCCCGCCATCTGTAATAGTGATTTACATTTCACACTTCCTCTGTATGTAGCCTACATGAAGTGGTCTACTGAGGCGAATAAAAGATAATTTTGCACGTGTCAGAATTACATTGCTTTAAATACTTAACGTAATTTCTACCCAAGTAGTGATGGAGCGATCAGGTACATAATACAGGAATGTATATCCAGCTGTGTTATCACGGCTAAACTTGCGTCCGGGCCAAATGTGATACGATTAACACGATCAAAACAAACGCTTATGTGCCATTCCTCATGAGTTATGAGTTACAACACTCATAATGCCACGGAGGAGGAGGAGGAGGAGGAGGGGAAAATATGAGGGAATGAAGGCCGATCCATGAAGGAAATGAAGGAATGAAAAGTTAAGTTGAAAATCATGAGCAAGAAAGTACGAGATGCTGGCGAAGAAAACGGGGAGTTTACGAGCGGTATATTGAACACCATCAGAACACGGGAGGAGGAAAGTTGTGATATATTTCTTCATTGTGCGGCCGCTTCGTAACTTGGTAATTCACTGGGTGATTTATAACGTAGTTATGACCTGCCTCAAAACGACCTCGGAATTCGGCCTCTCTGGCGTTGCGTCGTTTGACACGAAAATGATTCGAGTTTAAGACGAGTAGAATTATTATTGTTTGGGTGGGTGGTGAGTGGGTTGGGGGGAGGGGGTTGTGGTTGGGGGGGGGTGTGCTGATTATACAGTCTTAGGAACTGTGAGTCAATGATGAGGGTCCTGACATGGCTGCGAAAGTGCTGGTTCCTCACCAGCAGAGAGAGAGAGAGAGAGAGAGAGAGAGAGAGAGAGAGAGAGAGAGAGAGAGAGAGAGAGAGAGAGAGAGAGAAATTCTGTAAAGTGTGTGAGAGTGGAGATACGTAAATAGGTATGGCTAGATGATTAGATAGGTAGGTAGATGAATAGGCAGACAGATGGGTGGATTGAGTGAGAGAGAGAGAGAGAGAGAGAGAGAGAGAGAGAGAGAGAGAGAGAGAGAGAGAGAGAGCCCCCTCCTCCTCCTCCTCCTCCCCTCCAGAACCTAGGGTCCCTCAGGTGATGATGGTCTGGCTGGCGAGGTTCCTCACACAACGCCGACCACTTCTACAACCCCGTCCGCACCGCTGCAGGAGGTCACCCAGGACCTCCTGCTGGTCCCCTGGTCAGCTGCGACACACACACACACACACACACACACACACACACACACACACACGTCCTTAGCACCACTGCTGGCATGATGCTGACGCCTGACATAGTGTGATGTGATGCGTCTCTGCTGCTGACGTGAGCAGAGGAGGGGAGGAGAAGGAGGTGGTGTCAAGAAAGAAAACTGGAAGGAAATGAAAGAAATAGAAGGAAGGGAAGGATTATGAAGTTGTGACTTCAGTCTGGAGTAGAATACAAGAGACATTAGTTGTTAACTGATGATGTCTGACGGGGAATGACAAGTGGAACTCTCGTAACGAACCACAAGGTCCCTGCTCCAGTGCGAGGTCATGACCCGACGGGTTCCCCAACCCCCAGCCTTCGAGGAGAGGTCATGTGCTCACCCCGAATATCATAAACAAGGTCACCCCGTCATCAGGATGCTTACGCTTGTCGACTCCCTCCTGCAGCACCTGTAGGGAAAAAAGGCTTATTGGTTTTTCCTCTCCTGCCGGGGCCAGTTTCTTGCGCTTGACTTACTGTTAGGTGCGACAGTCTGGGGCACCTCCTCCTCCTCCTCCTGACGAAGGCAGCCTTGACTTGCGTTGGGTGCGACAGCCTGGGACACCTCCTCCTCCTCCTCCTCCTGACGAAGGCAGCCTTGACTTGCGTTGGGTGAGACAGCCTGGGACACCTCCTCCTCCTCCTCCTCCTGACGAAGGCAGCCTTGACTTGCGAAGGTGCGACAGCCTGGGACACCTCCTCCTCTCCTGACGAAGGCAGCCTTGACTTGCATTGGGTGCGACAGCTTGGGGACCCCTTCTTCCTCCTGACGAAGGCTGCCATATCATGTAAACATGAAATTTTCACCAGTAGGATAACTCCTGCATGAATATTAGTCCCACTCTTAACTATGTTGGTGTCAAGTTCTTTTTTTTTTCTTTGGCTGACTGATCGTTATGGTGGACGAGGTTGACAAGGAAGGGGAACGTGTCATTTAGTGAGGACCTAGTGAGTTCACCATTCCTGGAGCCTCATAAACTCCTGGCGCTCCCTGGCCCCAACGAGTAATAATGAGAACAAACAAATTGGTCTGAAAAACCGAAGCCATACGGAAACTAGAACCTTCTCCTGAGCCAGCTTGTTTCCTGTCGTGGAGGACAGACAGCATTTTCGAGCGATAAGTTAGGAGGAAAACACGGCCTCTGATAGCTGACCAACAATGAATAAATCACTTCACGGGCTGATAACAAATGAGCTGTGGGGGCCAGACCAACACGGTCGAGCACTCGCCTTAGAACGCCAGTAATGTTTTAGGGAAGGGCTGAGCTCAAGCCACGAAGGAATATCAACATGTTTAACGAGGAGTCAGGTTGAGCCGGGTCATCAGTTGGGGCACCCCTGACCCATGATTGTGTTTGACAGCCTTGTAATGGGCTCCTAACGTCAGCAATGTTGACGTCGTAACCACTACCACCACCACCCAGCCGCCCAGCCGCCCACCGCTCCCTGGGCGGGAGAGAGAGGCCATGGGAGGGAGGGAGAGAGAGAGAGAGAGAGCGAGAGAGAGAGAGAGAGAGAGAGAGAGAGAGAGAGAGAGAGAGAGAGAGATTTGATCACAGTGGATATGTACACAGGTGGAGGTGCGCCACATGCAAGACCCAGATGACTACAACGTCTGTGGAGTTGGCTAAGGAAAGGAAAGAAGGCACTGCGGAGGTGGATGGCCTCAGCGCCGTGTGATGGCCATTGATCTGGATGGCCACCAGGTGGCTCCCCCAAGGCTGTACACACTGTTAGTACCAATGCCACTCGCTCTCATGTCAGACGAGGCTTCAGTCTTGACAACACTGATACCAACAGGATGCCAGCTTCCCTGTGGTCAAAGAACCTCGAACGTGATCATTAATTATGACAACCTCGTGTATAATAACCTTTATATACAACGATCATGTCTTTAACATTCGTTTATTGCAGATTGTAGTGAACGCCGAGATAATGATAACCGCAGAAAAAAGACTCATAGGACAGGCCTCCATTAGTGTCATATCAGCTTGTACATAGCAACAGCATCAGTCCTGAACTATTATTGATTCATTCTAATAGCCTTCTAAGGTCTAATTTGTTAATGCAATTAATTTGGAGTTCCTCCCGTAATGACTGGGTGTGCCCCCATTTGCGTCGTAATAATGGTAAGTGTTTTCCACAAGCCCCCATTAGAGAGCTGTGGCCACGTATCTAGGAGAAACTACATAATCATATGACGCATGTAAGCTCCTCTCCTCTTTTTTTTTTTCCTCTACCTTCTTATAATATATGATGGCATTAGATTACTTGTCTTTCTCGTGGGGTTAAGATTAAGACGTCTATTAATCTAAAGGCACTATATTTACGAGAGAAATGGGACACTGGGTGGAGACGTGGTGGGAGAGGGAGGGATGGAGGTATTGGTGGCGAGGGAGATGGGTGAGTCGTGGGGGAGGAAAAGGGATGGGGGATGGGGAAGGCGATATCGTCAGGGGGAGATGAGGGAAGGGGAATGGGGGAGATAGGGAGGGAGTTGGTGAGGATGACATGAAAACCTCAAAAACTGGGTTAGGTCAGCGTAGGTGATGGGGGGAGGGTAGTCCCTTGCTTGCTTTCATGGGCAAGGGCAAGGCTGTGAGGCAAGACTATGAGGCAGGGGTGTAGGGTAGGGCTGTGAGGCAGGGGTGTAGGGCAGGGCTGTAGGGCAGGGCTATGGAAAAAGGCTGTTGAACAAGATTGTGAGACAGGGTCATGAGAGAGGGCTGTGGGGCACGGGTGTTGAAGAGGGCTGTAGGGCAGGGCTGTGAGCAGGGCCAACCAAGTGTCTGAGTGATGTATAAGCTCACTTATCAAGACGAACGATGGCTGGTGTTGCCTCACCGAGATGCTCATCATACCTCATGATCATGCCACCCCCCTCCCCCGGAGCTGGTGTTACCCTACCGATATGTCCAATCATACCCCAGAATTGTGGTGGGGGGCTGGTGTTACATCAGCGATATGTACATCATACCTCATCATCCTGTTAGGTCTAGTGTTATCTCACTGGTATGTTCATCATACCTCATGATCCCAGATGAAGTATAACCCGTCCTTGATTGATATCATCCCTTCCCCACCATTCCCACTATATTCATAACCACTACAGCATCCCTTACTTCGAGGTTAAGAACCCTCCAGCATCCCTTACTTCGAGGTTAAGAACCCTCCAGCATCCCTTACTTCGAGGTAAGAACCCTCCAGCATCCCTTACTTCGAGGTTAAGAACCCTCCAGCATCCCTTACTTCGAGGTTAAGAACCCTCCAGCATCCCTTACTTCGAGGTTAAGAACCCTCCAGCATCCCTTACTTCGAGGTTAAGAACCCTCCAGCATCCCTTACTTCGAGGTTAAGAACCCTCCAGCATCCCTTACTTCGAGGTTAAGAACCCTCCAGCATCCCTTACTTCGAGGTTAAGAACCCTCCAGCATCCCTTACTTCGAGGTTAAGAACCCTCCAGCATCCCTTACTTCGAGGTTAAGAACCCTCCAGCATCCCTTACTTCGAGGTTAAGAACCCTCCAGCATCCCTTACTTCGAGGTTAAGAACCCTCCAGCATCCCTTACTTCGAGGTTAAGAACCCTCCAGCATCCCTTACTTCGAGGTTAAGAACCCTCCAGCATCCCTTACTTCGAGGTTAAGAACCCTCCAGCATCCCTTACTTCGAGGTTAAGAACCCTCCAGCATCCCTTACTTCGAGGTTAAGAACCCTCCAGCATCCCTTACTTCGAGGTAAGAACCCTCCAGCATCCCTTACTTCGAGGTTAAGAACCCTCCAGCATCCCTTACTTCGAGGTTAAGAACCCTCCAGCATCCCTTACTTCGAGGTTAAGAACCCTCCAGCATCCCTTACTTCGAGGTTAAGAACCCTCCAGCATCCCTTACTTCGAGGTAAGAACCCTCCAGCATCCCTTACTTCGAGGTTAAGAACCCTCCAGCATCCCTTACTTCGAGGTTAAGAACCCTCCAGCATCCCTTACTTCGAGGTTAAGAACCCTCCAGCATCCCTTACTTCGAGGTTAAGAACCCTCCAGCATCCCTTACTTCGAGGTTAAGAACCCTCCAGCATCCCTTACTTCGAGGTTAAGAACCCTCCAGCATCCCTTACTTCGAGGTTAAGAACCCTCCAGCATCCCTTACTTCGAGGTAAGAACCCTCCAGCATCCCTTACTTCGAGGTTAAGAACCCTCCAGCATCCCTTACTTCGAGGTTAAGAACCCTCCAGCATCCCTTACTTCGAGGTTAAGAACCCTCCAGCATCCCTTACTTCGAGGTTAAGAACCCTCCAGCATCCCTTACTTCGAGGTTAAGAACCCTCCAGCATCCCTTACTTCGAGGTTAAGAACCCTCCAGCATCCCTTACTTCGAGGTTAAGAACCCTCCAGCATCCCTTACTTCGAGGTTAAGAACCCTCCAGCATCCCTTACTTCGAGGTTAAGAACCCTCCAGCATCCCTTACTTCGAGGTTAAGAACCCTCCAGCATCCCTTACTTCGAGGTTAAGAACCCTCCAGCATCCCTTACTTCGAGGTTAAGAACCCTCCAGCATCCCTTACTTCGAGGTTAAGAACCCTCCAGCATCCCTTACTTCGAGGTTAAGAACCCTCCAGCATCCCTTACTTCGAGGTTAAGAACCCTCCAGCATCCCTTACTTCGAGGTTAAGAACCCTCCAGCATCCCTTACTTCGAGGTAAGAACCCTCCAGCATCCCTTACTTCGAGGTTAAGAACCCTCCAGCATCCCTTACTTCGAGGTTAAGAACCCTCCAGCATCCCTTACTTCGAGGTTAAGAACCCTCCAGCATCCCTTACTTCGAGGTTAAGAACCCTCCAGCATCCCTTACTTCGAGGTAAGAACCCTCCAGCATCCCTTACTTCGAGGTAAGAACCCTCCAGCATCCCTTACTTCGAGGTTAAGAACCCTCCAGCATCCCTTACTTCGAGGTTAAGAACCCTCCAGCATCCCTTACTTCGAGGTTAAGAACCCTCCAGCATCCCTTACTTCGAGGTAAGAACCCTCCAGCATCCCTTACTTCGAGGTTAAGAACCCTCCAGCATCCCTTACTTCGAGGTTAAGAACCCTCCAGCATCCCTTACTTCGAGGTTAAGAACCCTCCAGCATCCCTTACTTCGAGGTTAAGAACCCTCCAGCATCCCTTACTTCGAGGTTAAGAACCCTCCAGCATCCCTTACTTCGAGGTTAAGAACCCTCCAGCATCCCTTACTTCGAGGTTAAGAACCCTCCAGCATCCCTTACTTCGAGGTTAAGAACCCTCCAGCATCCCTTACTTCGAGGTTAAGAACCCTCCAGCATCCCTTACTTCGAGGTTAAGAACCCTCCAGCATCCCTTACTTCGAGGTAAGAACCCTCCAGCATCCCTTACTTCGAGGTTAAGAACCCTCCAGCATCCCTTACTTCGAGGTTAAGAACCCTCCAGCATCCCTTACTTCGAGGTTAAGAACCCTCCAGCATCCCTTACTTCGAGGTTAAGAACCCTCCAGCATCCCTTACTTCGAGGTTAAGAACCCTCCAGCATCCCTTACTTCGAGGTAAGAACCCTCCAGCATCCCTTACTTCGAGGTTAAGAACCCTCCAGCATCCCTTACTTCGAGGTTAAGAACCCTCCAGCATCCCTTACTTCGAGGTAAGAACCCTCCAGCATCCCTTACTTCGAGGTTAAGAACCCTCCAGCATCCCTTACTTCGAGGTTAAGAACCCTCCAGCATCCCTTACTTCGAGGTTAAGAACCCTCCAGCATCCCTTACTTCGAGGTTAAGAACCCTCTAGCATCCCTTACTTGGAAGTTAAGGACCCTCAGGCATCCCTCACTTCGAAGCTAAGGAGCCTGGCTGCGAGTTCAGAAAGTAATACTTCGAGTCGAGCGAACACCGAAGTGGCTTTAGTACCGGTTACTGAGAAGTTATATAGTGAGTCTTCACTGTAGAGTTTTGAGAGCCTTCTTCATCACAAGTCTTCAGGCTGTCGCCACGGATCTGCGCTTCAGGACCGCGAATTGAAGAACCGTGACTTCGAGTGTGATGAGAAGGTATGAACGCGAGTTGAGCAAACCAGGATCGCGAGCTACGGAACTCGCGACATGAGTCTGAAGAAACATGAGAGCGAGGTAAGGTACGGCCATCGCGAATTTAGCAACCATATCCATAGCTCACCGCGAATATTCCTATCTTCACCGCCAATTATAAGACTACATTTGCGAATGATGCAGTGTTTCCAGCGGGTTGAAGACCACCACCGCGAATATCGCAGCCTTCACCGCGACTCGAAAAGACCATTACAATAAATTCCGCGTCATCCATCCGCTCGCCGGCACCCCACCCACTCTGAACGGACGCCCCACCCACACTCGACCCTCACCCCACCCACTCTGAACGGACGCCCCACCCACACTCGACCCTCACCCCACCCACTAGCCTTCGTCACCCACACCTCAACGTGCTCTCGACCCTCACTCCAACAACACATCCAACCACTCCCAGCCCACTCCGCACCCTCACTCCCCCTATTCATCACCAACTCCCATCCACTCCCCACCTAAACCCCGTTCGCACTTCACCCACAGCTCAACCAAGCACCACTCACTCCCCATCCACAACCTACCCACATCCCACCCACTCCCCGCCCACAGCACACGTCATCACCATGATATATACTCACCCTGGGGCACCATAACTCATCCCTGGCCAGAATTATTGCCTGGCCTTCAATACCAACAGGTGCGGGCAGGTTGGGGGGAGGGGGGAGACAACAGCTGGTGTGGGCAGGGGAGAGAGGGGGGGAGGGGGAGGGAGCCGCAGAGAGACAACAGCTTGTCTAGGAAAGGGGAAGGCAGGCAGGGGGAGACAACAGCTGGCTTAGGCAGGGGGAGGCAACAGCTGGCCTGGGCAGGGGAGGGCAGGCGGGGTGGGGGGAGATAACAACTGCTCTGGGGAGGGGAAGGAAGACTATGAGAGATAACAACTGGTTTGAGGAGGGGAGGAGGACAGGCAAGGAGAGGCAACAGCTGGCCTGGAAAGGAAGTGGTGGTGTGGGGGGGGGGGGGGGGGAACAAAAGCCAAGAGTGATGGGAAGGAAGGGAAAGAAAAATGGGATGAGAGAAACCAACGTCATATGAGATGAATATGGTTGTGAGCGGCAGATGACATCAACAGGAGACTAGTGGATGGTACAGGTGGTGTTGGGGTGGCACAGGTGGTGCTGAGGTGGTACAGGTGGTGGCAGGCAGTGCTATGGTGGTGGCACAGGTGGTGGCAGTTAGTGCTATGGTGGTGGCACAGTGGTACCAAGATGGAGTAGTTCGTCTTCCTCTTTTAATCTAGATGTCTGTCTGTCCCTTCGCCTGCTCTATATTCGTCTATTTTTCAGTTTTCCTTCTTCATGCAAATCTGTTTTTTTTTTTCCTGTAACATTTCTGAATTCAGATCTTACAGTAGCCACCAGAATTTCTCTCAAGCTCCTTGTTGATGTATTCTATGATTATCGTAGTACAGCCGCGTTACCAACAACTGTATTGACCTAATATTTGGAAAGATCTCAGGTCTTATATACGCCATTCTGAGACCTCATTCTCTCTCATCATGCATATGTCTTTATACAAAGACTGAAGACTTGTGGAAGAAAGAATGTAATCTGTCCTCGTTTGTTAACAAGCACTTCAGTAATGAGGCATATGATTCAGAAGTGGATTATTAGTATCATTTTATGATCTCTAGGGTTCCATTTTGATGGTTATTTGGAGTTAAGCAAAAATGTGTTTTTGAATTCTGTTCACACAGTCCCATCAGCACAGACTGAGGGTCTTGATGTCTTTAGCTTTATGGCTGAGGTGGTCTACGTCTTGAGGTCTTTCTGTGTCCGTTAAGTTCCTCGGTCACGACTTTGGACATAAAGGTTTAAAGGATATGGAAAGCGGGAGGGGAGGAGTTCTTTCCCTTATGCATATAACAAAAAGCTTTATATTGGTCTCTTCATGACGTCCTTCGTCTCTGGAGCAGGTTTCCAGTGAAACAATGGAGTCGACCACGACTTTGATGTGAGACAGTGTTATCATCAGTAAACCAGAAACTTTTCTAAGACTAGAGACGTTTCTAAAGCCAGAGACATTTTCAAATCGCTGCGGTAAAGTTGTTTCATATTTCAAAACAGTTGAAATATGTATCATCTGTCAAGTGGTTGACAGAACAGAAATCACGAAATTGACCTCGTTTCTGATACCTGGATGAATAGTTTACCAGATGCAGGAAACATTGCTCAGCGGAGACATTCGAAGGAAAACACTAAATCTCTTCATCTTTAAAAAAGAAATGTAAAGGAATTCCAACGTTTTACAGTGTTCCTTTAACCCTTACTTAACGCAGTGACAAGACTCAGGAACTAAACGTAAGAAATTCTCAAAACTTTATTTAATATGTAAAAGAAAACGCCATCTGCTGTTGGATGATAGCGTCTTGTTCCTCCAGGATCGTGGCGTCAGCTCCAGCCTACGTCAGTATAATCGCAGTGTTGTGTTCGCCCTCTGTGTTTGTCTGATGCTTTATGACACAGTGGGTAACAACCGAAATGCATTAAGATTTACCCTCACATGCTATTAAACCGTCAACAGCCCTCCCTCCCTCCCTCCCTCCCCCTGCTGGCACGGGAGGGGAAGAGGAAAGAAGCTTAGGGGGAGCGGCAAGGGGATGAAAGTGACAGGGAGGAAGAGAAGGGACGGGGCAGAGGTAGGGAGAATAAAAGTAAGGGAAGGAAACCTGGGAAGAGAGGAGGATGGGAGGAATTATATGCCTCTGTGGTGTGGTGGTGAGCGCTGCTGACTATGAATCACGCACGGGGTGGTCGCCTTGGTTCGACTCCTGGGCGTGGCTGTTGGGGCAGCATCCAACCTAGATATATAAGATGGTCATGATTAAGGGATTCCTTTGCCCATGTAGTCTCACGTCCCACAAAGAGATAAACAAAGATCCAAGCTTGTAGAATCCCCAGCCTCTACAAGGCAAATAATTCCACACGTGGCGGTACCATGATGGTCAGGCTCCATGGTTCTGAACTCAGATAAATTCAAGAAACGTTACAAAATGATAATGTGAATAAGAGGAACTGTCTGACGGAGGCGACAGAAGTGTAATATTATCACGACAGACACAAGTGGTCTTCCTCATTTTCTATTTTGGGGCAGAGGTTCCTCATTTTCAGCTTTCCAGCCACAAGGGTTCCTCAACTGTGCAGAGAGACAAGAGCTCCTCTACTATCCAGACGTTCCAGTGCAATCCAGTCATTAAGGCTCCTCTTACGTCCAGTTACGAGAGCTAATCTGTTGTCAGGAAAGAGGTCCTGTTCCTTCTCTTTGGACCAGACACGAGATTTCTTCTGCTGTCCAGGTACAAGAGTTCCTCTGCCATTCCAGACAGAGGAAGTCCTCCTCCTTTTTGGCCTTCATGCGTCCAGGCACATGAACAAACAGCGCGCGGCAACCTCGCCATTTAGTGGTCGTAAAGTTGGCGGGTGAACGATCCGTCTTGGGCGGGGCTCTGCGGGGCTGAGGTAACCCCAGCCATCCATTACGTCTTCCTTTTATGCTTATTGTTGTATTTGTGTGTGTTGTGTCCCGTCTCGCCTCATTACGCGGCCCCACAACTTGGAGGGCTTCCCTCCTGCGCCTCCTCATGCCCGTGTAATTTA
This sequence comes from Panulirus ornatus, assembly GCF_036320965.1. Lineage (NCBI taxonomy): Eukaryota > Metazoa > Arthropoda > Malacostraca > Decapoda > Palinuridae > Panulirus > Panulirus ornatus. Next base: position 3,789,114 of record NC_092233.1, on the reverse strand, counting down.
GCCCGCTCTTTCCTTTGGCCTATAATTAAAGTCACTTGTAAGGAGGCCATTCGTTTGAAGACTGCCAGCCATAACATAACCAGCATTACCTGCAACCACCACGATAGTCCGTAATGGTGGACGGGCTCAGCCTAGCGTAGCACCGGTCTGCTTGACCATCTGCTTGCTTCCCACTCTCTCTCCTGCTTACCTCCTGCTTTTGCTTTCCTACTTGCTTCTCGATCCTGTGCTTGCCTCTTGCTCCTACGCTTCCTTCCCGCTCCTTCGTTTGCTTCTCGCTCCTATGCTTGCCTCCCGTATCTGTGCTTGCCTCCCACTCCTATGCATGCTTCGTACTCCTTTGCTTGCCTCCTGCTCCTGTAGTTGCCTCCCGTTGCTGTGGTTGCCTTCCACGTCTGTGCTTGCCTTCCGCTTCAGTGCTTGTCTTCCTCTCCTGTTCTTGCCTCCCGCTCTCGTGCTTGCCACCTGCTACTGTGCTTGTGTCCTGCTTCTTTGTTTGCCCTCTGTTTCTCTGCTTACTATCTCCCCTGTGCTTGACGCCAGCAGGGTAACCCTCGTTTCCTCGGAAAAAAGCAAAATGAAACCACAGAGAGAGAGAGAGAGAGGAAAAGTTCCTGACTTTTTTCCCTTCTCCGCAGAGAGAGAGAGAGAGAGAGAGAGAGAGAGAGAGAGAGAGAGAGAGAGAGAGAGAGAGAATCAGAGAGAGAGAGGGAGGGAGGGCGTAGCGCTGGCAACCCACAACATGCAGTGTGTTCCCCACAATTGACTCTCCCATTAATTATTGCACATGAGTCTTAATTACGCACCTAACGACCATACATCATTCTTAATAATCGAGGTTCCTCTTTCTCCGCCCTCCTCCTCCTCCTCCCCCCCAACCCCTCTGTCCTTGGTGGGCCTTGGCGCACCCTGGTGAGGCAAGCCTTAAAAGGTACAGGGTTCTAGTGGGCCTTGTTTCCTCCCCATTGAGTCTAGAGCCTCAAGGGTGAGAGCTCTTATAGCACAAAGCTCGACTTCCTGAGGTCAGCCTCAGATTGAGGTACTGTGCTGGGCCTTAGCCTACCTTACTAAGGCCAGCCTCAAAGCAGAGGGGCCCAGGTAGGCCTTGGTTCGTCCTGCTAAGGCTCGCTTTGGGAGAAGAGGCCCTGGTAAGGGCTCGCCCCCCCCCCCCCCCCCCCTCACCCCACTGGAGCTAGACTCCAGGAGGGGGGGGGAGGGCTGTGGAGGAGGTAAGTATCATCTGCTTGTTGTAATACCTATGGTCAGGACGACAGTTAAAATGGTGTTTGAGGGACGTTCCACGACGCTAAGAACCGGGTTCGTAATTGATGTCTCAAATACATAATTACTACTAGTATTACTGGTGGTGTGTGTGTGTGTGTGTGAGTGTGTGTGTGTCTGAGTGTGTGTGTGTGTGTGTGTGTGTGTGTGTGTGTGTGTGTGTTTGTGATTTTCACCGCAATAGCGTTGAACGTAACTATCTATCTTATCTCTCTACTTATTTATCTATCTTTCTATCTACTGATCTGTCTATCTATCTGTCTATCTATCTGCATGCATGTGTAATCACTTACCCATAATAACCAGTTTGCACTGTATTGTAGGGAGTCTTCACTGGTGGGGCTTCATCTCTTAAACTGTTGCTACAATCATACTATTTCCTCAATTTTTGCTTGTTGTCCATAAGAACATTTTCCTTATTCAATTCATTCTGTTCATCCACTGCTCCTATCCTATGAAGTACATCCTTACATCTTGTCTAACAAGTCTTTTGCTTAATATCATGTTGTGGCCTCTGGTTGATCCGTCTTTGCATTCTCCCATAAAACACATCTCTGTTGACGTAATCAAACTGGTTTAGAAACTTGACGGTCTTGTGAACAAGTCAGTAGTAACTCTTCTTTCTCTCGTGATGGACAGTTTTATGGCATGTAACTCCTTACTGTAACTCAACTCTCTTAATTATTGATACATCATTGTTGCTTTTCTCTGGACGTTCTCTATTAGTTCTTTGTGCTTCTTAGTGTGCATTTACCAAACATTCGGAGTACGTTGTTACTTTGGCCAAATATACGATGTAAACAGTTGGCTGAATATTTCCGTAGCCATGTACTTAAATGCGATTCTACAAGGCATTCACGAGCCCTCCCAGGTTCGACCGCATAGGTTCGAATCCTGGTTGCGACAGTCGGTCTACAGTCAACCCAGCTGTTCCTCCACCCCTAGGAGTTGGTCGATGAAATAGGTACCTGACTCAGCCTAATATATATATATATATATATATATATATATATATATATATATATATATATATATATATATATATATATATATATATAGCCTTAATGAGGTGGCTGTGATTGGGGCCTCTGTTGCTCGTGCCGTCTCATCTAACATGAAAAAAAAAAGACATTTGGTCATCTTTACCATACTGCTAAAGTGAGGCTCTGGCTCTGGCTTTGGCTAGGTATAATGTCAAGTTTCAAGTCACTCTTACACACTGATTTCTGCAGCTTATGATCTTCCATATGATGATGATATGGAGGCCTTCTCTCACTGTATCCCATTCCCTATACTCAACATCTACTCAGGACGAATTGCATCAACTATGAATCGAACTAAATTTGGAGTATGTGTTGGTCCCCTTGTAAGGGGATTCAATCCTCCTCATTCTTTACTTCTCTCGACCTTGGCATCATCCGCAAACACATTCGGAAATGAATTTACTCCTTCAATTAAGTCATTTACGTAGACCAAGAAAAACACTGGACCCAGCACTGTACCCTGCGGCACCTGGCTGCCAACCCGAGCCCATTTTCAGAAGGCTTCCCCGACATAAGCTTCTGTTCCCTTCCATTAAGGTAATTTTCTGTATAAAGAAGGAGTCCTCTCCTTACTCTTAGCGTGAAGCTCAACCCTCTCTACCATCCCTCCAGTGTGGGACGATGAGAAATACATTCTAGCGGTCCAGGTACACACACATTCGACCGAAGCTTCACAGAAACCTAGAACGGAGCTCACTTTTTCTTAGAAGTCTGACCTGTGTGTGTGTGTGTGTGTGTGTGTGTGTGTGTGTGTGTGTGTGTGTGTGTGTGAGTGATGGAGATGGGGGTCGACACCTTCTACATCATTAACTTCGGTGCTGACGGAGACTGCAAAGAAACACAGTATCGATAACAGCGACCCCTGGGGGAACCAGAGGCTGCTCTGGGTCTGCCCTGGTCGTTGGTATGTCCACAGGGGCTATGGTGGTAGTGTTGTCTCTCGTGCTGGTAGGGGTAGTCCTTGGTCATGTTATGAAGAGTGGTAGTAAGTCATCAGTTATGGTAGTAAGTCATCAGTTATGGTAGTAAGTCATCAGTTATGGTAGCAAGTCATCAGTTATGGTAGTAAGTCATCAGTTATGGTAGTAAGTCATCAGTTATGGTAGCAAGTCATCAGTTATGGTAGTAAGTCATCAATAGACGTAGCAAGTGATAGCAAGTAATCACTAGGTGTAGTAAGTCATCAATACCGGTAGTAAGTCATCAATACCGGTAGTAAGTCATCAATAGTGGAAGTAAGTCATCACTAGGGGTAGTAAATCATCAGGAGTCATAGCATGTCATCAATACCGGTAGTAAGTCATCAACAGTGGTTGGAGGAGTAGTGCTGGGGGCTAGCATGTGGTCGAGTTAAAGTCATGATGATGATGATGATGATGAACGGTATGTTAGAGGAAGTGGAACGAGATGCAATATAATCCCTAATCAATATGCAAATTAGATGACTTACAAACAGACGAGGGGGATATATTATAATTTCTCTTAAATAAGAAGTTGGTGCTGGTGGCGGATACAACTCGTTAAAGATGTATGGAATTCGACTCCATAGAAATGTTCACTTAGTTCTTAATAGCTGCTGATTAAGTTGACTCGTTTACTTCTTATGTAATTTACTTACATATCTTTAATTATGTATCTTTTCTTCACTTACAGTCTCTTATTTTAAGTAATCTCAGACATCTACATGGATGAAACTCCTATACTTTTCCTAATAAAGTAGCTCTTGTGAGCACGGTCAAGCAGGTTATTGAAGCCTTGCTTACGTTCAACCTAAGAGAGGTGGAAGATATATTGTGTAAGTCTAAGGACAGGTAGGCTCGTGTGTGTGTGTGTGTGTGTGTGTGTGTGTGGAGTACGTCCGACCAGATTTTGCAAAAATAGGCAAGATACGCGTTGCGCTCACCACAGGAAAATTAAGGATTACGAATAAGAAGTCATGTGAGTTAGGTATTGTCAAGTGTTATGTGTGAAGTGGAGAGAATATATGTTTGTGACTGAATGTCAGCAGCATATGAATAGGTGAGGCAGGAAGATTTGACAACTGCTGGGGCCAAATGGGTGAAACTTGACAGCCACTGAATTGCTGGCTCACTGCGCAGTCGTCACTGTCCCTCCCCGATACCCAGGTGGGTAGTACTGTTAGCACACCTCCCTCCTCGGTGGCTGCCAACCACCTGTTACATACCAGAGAGAGGGAGAGAGAGAGAGAGAGAGAGAGAGAGAGAGAGAGAGAGAGAGAGAGAGAGAGAGAGAGAGAGAGAGAGAGAGAGATGATGGATGAGACGCCCAGTATATCTTATTCCTTCCTTCCCTCCACGTCATCGTTGGTCATCCACTCCCTCCACAATCGTCCACTCCCTCCACACACTGCCACATCACCCATTCCCTATACACTCCCTCCATCATCATCCACTCCCTCCAAACACCTCTATATCGTCCATTACCTCTACATCCCTCCAACAGTCTACACTCTCTCCTTACCCTTCGAGTATTCCCTCCACAGCCCTCTAACATCGTCCACTCCCTCCTTATCCCACCCGTACTCCCTCCACACCCCTCCAACATCACCTCCTCCGGCCGCTCCCCACAAAACCCCCTCTAAGCCACTCTTAACACTGTATTCCTGCAACTCTCTCCTACGTAAATCAAGGGTTGAACCTAACAAGGCACATGTATCTAGCGATTTATTCGCATATAATTTCCAGTGAATGAAAAAAAGAAGGGGCACCATTGGAATCCATTATTCGTCTCTCTGTAAATTATTAGCGGGGAGGCCATTTTTTACAAACACATTTTCATGCCATTTACAGCCTGTGGTAGCTTGATGGTAGACGTGTCAGGGCCTTGGTTTGGAGGGGTTGGAAGGGAGGGAGGTTAGTAGTGGTAGCTGGCTCAGTTGATCTACAGCCAAGGGAAGCATAAATCCAGCCTATACTGTTCATCTAATTTGTCTTGATTCAAATGTCGCTTCTAATGTACAGTGCATTGTTGAAGAGCCAGAATTTACGGCCTGCCAGGCGCCGTGTCGGTAGGTTTCGCTCGGTGTCGGAGGAGGAGGAGGAGGAGGAGGAGGAAGAGGAGGAGGAGGAGGGAGGAGAGAGGAGAGGGCACGGACGAGGGGGGGGGGGGGTGTGGTGGAGGGTCGCCTCCTTGCTGAACGCTGCCGTTAGACGTTCAGACGAAGACTTGTGGACCGGCGGGGCACAGACGATGATAAATATCCTTCACCACACCTACCTACCTACCCCCTCCCTCACCCCCCCCCCACACACACACCACACACCCCCTCTGTCTCCCCCTCTCCCCTCCTCTCCCTCTCTTCTCCCCTCCTCTCCCCCTACCCTCTCTCCCTCCCCCCTCTCCCTCTCCTCTCCTTCCCCCTCCCCTCTCTCCTTCCCCCTCCCCCCCTTTATTTCTTTGATCACTCATGGCTGTGGTTATGTGGCCGTGATTTATGAAGCGTTCGTTGCCGCTGAACAAACACACGCTGGACGAATTCAGGGAGAGAGAGAGAGAGAGAGAGAGAGAGAGAGAGAGAGAGAGAGAGAGAGAGAGAGAGAGAGAGAGTCTCTCTCACGAGTGGCTGGGTTATGGTCTGTGTTGTGGTTCCCAGGAGCGATAGACAAGCGGAGATATATATTTTGTTTTGATTATGTCCCGTTGGGAGAGGGAGAGGGAGGGAGGTGGCGGGGGGGGGGGGAAAGGGGGGGTGCTGGGAGTGTCTCTGGTGGTGGCCTGTTGGACTGTCTGTTTGTTCGTGCCTCTCTCTCTCTCTCTCTCTCTCTCTCTCTCTCTCTCTCTCTCTCTCTCTCTCTCTCTCTCTCTCTCTCTCGTTTTTCTTTCATGCTCTTGGGTGTTGTCGCATCTAACTTTCTCAACGCATGTGTGTGTGTGTGTGTGTGTGTGTGTGTGTATATGTGTGTGTGTGTGTGTGTGTGTGTGTGTGTGTGTGTGTGTGTGTGTGTTTTACAGTACAGGTAGGGATTTTTACACTCGTGGGACCCCCATCTCTGTCTCTGCCATCACGTAGCCATTTAAACCCTTGTAAACTGCTGACATTGACAGTCTCCTTGGTCAGTTTCCTCCACCGCCCTAACACTAGACCAGCACATATTAACATCCCTTCACCCTAGTGTCAATGGGGTCGCTCCTCTCACGAGAAGAAACGGATGAAGTCTGAATTATTTCCATCTTTTTTGTCCAGAATCTTTGTCAGACTATCCCTTTTGCCCAACTTCTTGTCACATTATCGTCTTTGTATTTTTCACCTGATTTTTGTCAAACTATCTTTTTCTGTATCTTTTTTTTATGCCCAGTTACTCGTCAAACTATCTTTTCTTTTTTTTTTTTTTACCCTCATCTGCATGTCATGGCCTCTCGTTACACTCTGGTGTTGCTCTTCTTGAAGACGTGTTCACTATCGTCGTTCAGCTGATGTGAGACCTGAAGGCTGGTATCAGGTCCTCCCCATCTCTCCCCTCCACGGGAGGCAGCTTTGAAGCCCTGAGCCTCTCATTGTAACCCAGTCCTCTTCATTCTGGTACCATCGTTGTTGCTCTCCTCTGTACCCTCTCAATGAGATCTTTGTCCCTCTCTAGGTGCAGTGACCAGACTGCCCGGGTAGAGCCCAGTTTGGGTTGAATGTGTGTGTGTGTGTGTGTGTGTGTGTGTGTGTGTGTGTGTGTGTGTGTTACTTGATGATCATCCTCAGCTCTTTTTCTCTACCGTCCCTCCCTCCTTCCCTTCTTCCTATCCCCTCGCTATCCAGTGATCGTCTTCCACTATCTAGCAATCCCATGCATCGCTTTCATCATCCTGGGCATGTATTCCTACATCCCGATGTAGTCACCATCCAGACTTGTATCTTCCATCTTCATCTGTCCTATGCTCCATCTCTCCTCCATCCTTATAGTTCCTCGGTACACCCAGTTCTCCTTCTCTACCATCCTTTCATCTCTCCACCATCCCTCGACCCACCCCGGTTCTCCACCATCCCTCGTGCTACCCACCCCCAGTTTTCTCCTACTCTCCCACCCGTCCAGGTGTTGTACATTAATCATCCGTGACCTTGACTGATTAACATACTCGTCCGCGACGAGGCCTCCTTCAGGAGGTCGTTTTTGTAAGCCGCCGGATTCCTCGCGTCGCAATAACCAGCAGACGAAGGAGGAGGAGGAGGAGGAGGAGGAAGTGACGGCAGGGGCGACGGACGCTGGGGTGGGTGGGTTGTCGGTAGGGTTGGAGGTGGGAGGGGGAGCAGGCCGCGTTCGAGCCAAGGTGACGGGTCTGGAAACACTGTTCGTGAGTCGGATTCATTACTATCATTACGCGAACGATTGACTGGCATTTAGTGGTGTTTTTCCGGGGCATAACACAAGAACATTGCCGTCGTAAATCAGTTTCTTTAAGGTTTCAACTTGGCCAAGTGTAGAATTTGAAGACGTCGGAAAACGTGTTTTGACTATGTTTAGCACAGCCACGTCTCTGGCCCCGGTGGCAGGACCAAGCATGATGATATGAGCCTCAGTACGTAATCTATAAGTCTTGGTAAAGGGTGTGTGTGTGTGCGTGTGTGTCGCTTGTGGTTTCCATGATAAGACCTGTTTTACATTTATGATCCTGGAAATTGAAACAGAATGCTGGGCGTCATGGTTTAATAGGACAGAGAACTGGAAAGCCACAGTTATTCTTTGAAGGTGAAAAGGTGGTAGTTAGGAAACCCAGCGCGACTGTGGATTGTCTGAGAATGAATTTTCAAGGTTACTGAAATGCTTACGCAAGTGCTTCACCCTGGGTGTTCTTTGTATGTTATCTGAGACGACACGGGCAGCTGAGGCCTTAATCAAGGCCATCCCATTAACGCTCTCTCTCTCTCTCTCTCTCTCTCTCTCTCTCTATATATATATATATATATATATATATATATATATATACACCCTAGCCTGAGCCAGGTACCCATTTTATCGACCAACCCCTAGGGGCGGATGAACAGCTGAGTTGACTGTGGACCGACTGCCGTAACCAGGATTCGAACCTGTGCATCGACTTTAGGCGGCACGTGAATGCGTCACGGTCTGGGACGCTAACTGCTACACCACGGGAGTCCATTTGATATAGTGTTAATACAAGGGCTTAAGGAAATACTTGTATAAGTGCCTCAGGTTGTTTGATGAAGACTTATATAAGTAACTTATGAAGCAGTCACATCACTGCTTCAATTAATTTAAGTCTTAAGATAGAACCTCGTGTATAAGTATTAGATGAAGTTCTTATACAAGTGCCTTATAAGTTTAGTTGAAGAACTTATTTGTTTCATTTGTTTAAGTCTTTTGTGTTTGAGTTCCTCCGGACTAAAGGATGATGAATAGAGATTATAAAGTAGAATCATTTGTGTGTAATTAGACTTGTAATTACATATAATTAATTACTTTTTGTAATTACATATTAGTAATTACTTTTCGTAATTACCTATTTGTAATAACTTTTCGCCATTACCTATTTACACATTATGGAGAAAGATCTCTACTCTTGTAGAGGCCATGAGGTAGGGCTAACGCGTAGCGCTCACCACAGGAGAGATTAGAGATAAGAATAAAGACGCATATTGTCGTGTGTCATGTGTGTGGTGGAGAGACTGTGTGTGTGTGTGGACTGATTGCCAGCAGCCGACGGGTGGGTGAGGCACAGGGGAAATAAACCTAACTGGGCCAGGGAGGGGAACTTGACAGCTCTTTTTATTATTGTGAAGAAATAATCATGAATGACTTCATATGTTGATGTACACGTGTACCTGTCTGTATAGTGTTACCAATTTGTTCTTACCTGTGACCTGTTCCTACCTATTATTTGTTACTTTTTTGTTTTTACCTATTATTTGTTACCTATTTATTCTTACCTATTATTTGTTACCTATTTGTTCTTACCTATTATTTGTTACCTATTTGTTCTTACCTATTATTTGTTACCTATTTATTCTTACCTATTATTTGTTACCTATTTATTCTTACCTATTATTTGTTACCTATTTGTTCTTACCTATCATTTGTTACCTATTTATTCTTACCTATTATTTGTTACCTATTTGTTCTTACCTATTATTTGTTACCTATTTATTCTTACCTATTATTTGTTACCTATTTATTCTTACCTATTATTTGTTACCTATTTGTTCTTACCTATCATTTGTTACCTATTTATTCTTACCTATTATTTGTTACCTATTTGTTCTTACCTATTATTTGTTACCTATTTATTCTCACCTATTATTTGTTACCTATTTATTCTCACCTATTATTTGTTACCTATTTGTTCTTACCTATTATTTGTTACCTATTTGTTCTTACCTATTACTTATTATCTATTTGTTCTTACTTATTACTTATTGCCTATTTGTTCTTAATTATTACTTATTATCTTGACCTGTTTGTTCTATATGTCCTTATTATCTATAGGCACATATTTTGTAGGGTGCTATATTCTCGTGGGTCCCATCTCTTATATGGCTATTCACTGTTTAACATAAATGTTTCTGATCTTCCTCATAGTATTACTTCTTCCAGAGGGGCCACAACTACACTTCCTCACGTTTCTCCGTACACTTCCTCATGTCCCTCCGTACACTTCCTCACGTTTCTCCGTACACTTCCTCACGTCCCTCCGTACACTTCCTCGCGTCCCTCCGTACACTTCCTCACGTCCCTCCGTCCACTTCCTCACGTCCCTCCGTACACTTCCTCACATTCCTCCGTACACTTCCTCGCGTCCCTCCGTACACTTCCTCACGTCCCTCCGTACACTTCCTCACGTCCCCCCGTACACTTCCTCACGTCCCTCCGTACACTTCCTCATGTCCCTCTGTACACTTCCTCACGTCCCCCCGTACACTTCCTCACGTCCCTCCGTACACTTCCTCACGTCCCCCCGTACACTTCCTCATGTCCCTCTGTACACTTCCTCACGTCCCTCCGTACACTTCCTCACGTCCCTCCGTACACTTCCTCACGTCCCTCCGTACACTTCCTCACGTCCCTCCGTAAACTTTCTCACGTTCCTCCGTACACTTCCTCACGTCCCTCGTACACTTCTTCCTCATTCCTAACCCCTCAGGTGTGCCCTATTACACTGAACTACCATTTTGTAAGAAAACTTTTCTCTGTTAAGTCCGCTACATAGTCTCCTGGACATATCCAGTATGTGCGTACATATGTGAGAGTATGTAGGTTCATGTGTAGATTACTCTTGTTTGATTCTTTCACTATAATCGTTCATAACACTGGAACCGATGCTTAACATGATCCAGTTCTGTATCACAATAATGCCACCCATGCATGATTCCTTGGTCTTATTGGTGAAGCGAGTATAATGTTACAATGTTCTTTCCGAAAGTGGAATATCCAGCTTAATTAAGCTGTCACCTCGCCCATTCAGAGTGTAATTCCTAACCTAGTCTTTCGTAGGTCGAGTTTCGATAATATGTTGAAGACACAGCGGCGTAAGCCACGGGGAGAGGCGTAGGTATTTATATGGACGCCAGAGAACACGTCACAGAGAGAGAGAGAGAGAGAGAGAGAGAGAGAGAGAGAGAGAGAGAGAGAGAGAGAGAGAGAGAGAGAGTTTCAATGCTTGTCTCTCAGATCATTTCTCTCTTTCTTCCATTTCCTTTACTTCCAGCTTCACTCCTTCATCTCCCTCGCCCTTCAGCTTTCGTTAGCCTCCCTTCCTCCATCCTCCTCTCCCTTGCCCTTCTACTTTCTCACTCTCCCTACTTCCTTCTCTCCTGTCTCCTCCCTTCTCTACCCTCCCTCCATCTCACTCCATAGCAGATCTCAGGTTCCAAAAACTCTCCCATCACAGGTTTCGAACATTACAGAAATAATCGGAAATTCTGTATCAGACTTTCCAACTCTTGCCTCAACAATGGCAGATAAGATTACAGAATTTTGACCAAAAGAAAAAAAAAAGTTGGAAATAACAAAATGATTACCGAAGGTCCATTATTATCTTCAGGGCAATACAGTTTCAACCCTCCCTTGGAGACGATGCTATAGCTTTATCATGCTTCTACAACACACCTCTATCACCGTATTATAGAAATTATAGATGAAAGACGGGCGCTCAGCGCGCCAGTCATGTTACAGAAGATACACATGTTCACTCAGGTATATCACATGAATCATGGGTGAAAAAAGGGTATATTCCTAGAATTATAGATATAGATCAGGGTATATTCCTAGAATTATAGATATAGATCCGACGAAGAATACAGTTGTTTTGTTATAGATTTCCAATTGAAGGTTCCCGTGTGTGATTTTTATTTTCCTTTTTCTTTTTTGGACGCTATGTCCACAATCGCCGGAAGTGCGCCTTGTACGTGAGTTATTCTTTGGTTATTGATGTAAGTAGTTCATTCGTAAGTGCTCCTTCACTGAGACAAATGCGTCCACAAATCCTGCGCCAAAGAGATGGTTAGAACAGACCTCGGGGAATTGCGTGTCGCTCACTCAGTTTGCCTCAAGCCCTCTTTTTTTTTTATACATATATTTCCTACTGTCTCTCTCTCTCTCTCTCTCTCTCTCTCTCTCTCTCTCTCTCTCTCTCTCTCTCTCTCTCTCTCTCTCTCTCTCTCTCATTTTCGTTTGCCTGTATCTTTCCTTTTCTTTCTCTCCATCTGCCAGTCTGTCTTGTCTCAAAGTTCCTCCTCTTTTTGCCCCTTTTCTGTCCGTCTGTCTGCCTGTCTCTCTGTACTCTTTCCTTCTGTCGTCTTTCGTCTATCAGTCAGTCTGTCTGCTTGTAAATTTTCTCTCCCCTTACTGCCTGCGTCCGTCCTACCGTCCCTCCGTCTGTCTATCTCACCGTCCAACCGTCCCGGTGCGCTGCCGCCAGTAACACAACAGACCCCCCATTACGCCCCCCCCCCCCCCCCGTTCGTCACAGTACCCAAGATCTCAGTCTGTCAGAAATTGCGTCTACGTGTTCCCCTGTGAGCGTCCGGAAGTTCTCCTCGGGGGCCATGATTGTCGTCGGCGCCCGTGTGTGGGGCTGCCAGCCAGGTCATTAACAGCCCAGGCTTCGTCATCGCCAGCAAGGTATACTCTCACGCTGAGTTACGTGAGTATGCTGGAAGTATAACGGGCCCTACGTGACTCAATACGAGCGCCTGGGGTAGGGGGGGGGAGGGGAAGGAAGGGGGGGTGTGTTTAGCCGGATGGTAACTGCAGTTAAAGACTTGCTTGGTTCTCTCTTCAATTACCGGAGTGGGGACTTCATGGGAAGAATCCGACAAGGTATTAATCTACCACCATTTCTCTTTTCTTTATTTTCTCGGTATTTCAGTTGTTCCTTTGTTTTGTTTTTTCGTCTTTTCATTAGTGGGTCGTTTAAAGATAATTACAATGTGATTTTGTGCTTGTTAGCTTTATGAGGTGCTCTCCCTTCACGAACTGTCGAAGGGGGAGGGGGGGTTCGTTTGCTGAAGGGGTAAGGGGGGGGGGAAGTGAGGGGGGAAGGGGGAGAAGGGGGATCTTGATACGTGCATAACGCAAGACGAACTCTTTCAGGATCTGTCTGACCCTCATTTCAGGCTGATCGTCGCGCTGAAGTGCAGATGCTCTCACGGGCCCTTGTGGTTGGCTTTCAGTGGTCCGTGTGTGTGTGTGTGTGTGTGAGGACGGGTGGAGGAAGGGAGGGGAGGTGGTCTGTGTGCTTCTCCATCGCTTGTCTAATGGATGGTCTGTTACTACTGTTATTTCGCGAGTGATGAATGACGACGTCTTGTGATGAATGGATAAAGACCTGCAATTCTCAGAGAGTCATCGTGTTGTTTCTGGTCTTGATATTAGATGACTCGACCCATCATGGAGCGTGATGAAGTGAGGGCGGGAGGTGTGCACCACCGTCCCTCTCTCTCCCGGGTGTGTGGGTGATGAGTTAGGTGTCATTTGATGAGTTGCTGTTGATTCTGAATAGCTGCGAATGACTGGTGGATATTTTTTTTGGGGGGAACGATTTACCGCAATGATGATGTGATGGTGTGACGATAGATGATAAGAGGAGTGACTGATAAGACTCTTATCGTTATCTCTCTAGAAGGGGAAAGTTTGGATGTTATCATCCATGATAGAGAGGTAGGAGTCATGATTTGTTTACTTGTGAGTCACATGTGTTCGCGAATGATGGGATGAGAATCTGAACACTGTAAACAATGAGATGAAACAGAATGAAAATTGCTGTTCAGATGACTTATGTTAGAAACGCTTTGCTGTGTCTGGCATGAACAGAAGGGGTGAATATGGTTGATAGATATCTAGTAGCCTATGCACAGATATACGGTCACTCTCACACCATCAAACTTTGCGTGGTAAGTTAGCGCGTGCGCGCGCGCGCGCGCACACACACACACACACACACACACACACACACACAGCCAGGTGAGGTAAGTTAGCATCCATCAGAGGAAATCCTCCAGTCTCCTGGCGAGGCCCACTTGCCATCTCTCAGTGTGGTGGCCTCGCCAGCAAACCTTTCATCATCTCCATGTGAAAACTTCTCATCTTTACCTCACTTCTGGGAGGGAAAACGAGGCAGTATCAGTGTAGCAAATCCTCCTCACTACTTGACGGGCTGTGGTGGTGAGAGAGACGTTCCTTCCCTTCCCTGCACGATGAGGAAGAGGACTGGGGGTCATTTTGCTCCTGGGAAGATGCAGGAGTGTGAGATGTGGGTCTGGGCTGAGGCGTGGAAGAGGCGGGTGATGGTGGTGGTGATGGGAGTGGTGATGGGGTGGGTGGTAGTGGTGATGGTGTGGTGGTGGTGGTAGTGGTGATGGTAGTGGGTGGTGGTGGTGGTGGTGATGGGTGGTGGGTGGTGGTGGTGGTGGTGATGGGTGGTGGGTGGTAGTGATGGTGATGATAGTGGTGATGACGGAGGCAGGCGATGATGGTGTTGGTGATGGTAATACCATTAGCATTTGTGATGGAGGTGATGATGATGATGATGATAATGATGATGATGATAATGAACAGGATAATGACTGTGATAAAGAAGATGTCGTCCATAGGTTATCCTTTCCCTGAAAATTTGTACATTTGATTACGCTACTTATAATTATTATTCGCCGTTTCCTCTCATTCCTTGTCATATTCCGCCACCATATACTCCTTCCTCGGTCTTCCCTAACACGAGGCAATCACCATCTGCCTCACCATAAGCCCAGTTGGTGATGGTGACAGATGGTGCACTAGGCCTGTATGTATGCCATTATCACTTGCGTCAGTCGAGACTGTGACAAGGGAACTTCAACACTGTTTGTGACAACAGAAGCAACGACAGTAACGATAATAACAGAGACAACAGTAACAGAAGAGGCAGAAAATAAAAGCAACAGCAGAAACACTGGTAGAATGTCAGAAACATTGGCAGAAACGTTTGTAAAAGCTTGTGGAAACACTGGCAGTAACACGGGTAGAAACACTGATAGAAACTGTCAGAAACACAGGTAGAAACTGTCAGAAAGTGTAGAAACACTGGCAGAAACACTGGTAGAAACACTGGTGGAAACACTGTTGGAAACAGCACGTAGAAAAACGACAATCGGAGTTGTGAGCTGGAACATCTGTTGTGGTGTCGTCAGTGTGGACACGAAGACACCACCACCATCATTACCACTACCAACACCACCACTATAACCACCATTACCACTACCAACACCACCACCATCACCACCATTACCACTACCACCACCACCACCACCACCAACACGAAAAATCGAATCAAATATCATTCTCATCTTTTAACCTCAGAACTCCACCTCTTGGGGTTCCTACACTTTCTAGGCTGCGCTACACTCAGTTGCAGAGAATGTATAGATTCCTCTGATGCTTGAAGTTCTTTGACGAGGTTGCAGTCTATTTCGTCATCTGAGGGTAATACAGCCTTGCCAACGGTGTAACCTCAGGCAGGCGGAGTCCGGTAACACCACAATGAATTCAGTGAGAGTGGAGGATAGAGTACAGGTCATGTGTGTTATATGTAAATAAGATAATACAGAGATTGTGGCCAGATTACCTGGCGATCTACAAGTCATTTCCAAAATGTTGAACGATTTCGAGAGAAGGAATAACGGTATGAGTATTAAGGATGTAATAGCTTCGTGGCCAAGAGGTTGATCAAGTGGTAAAAGATTGGAACAAACTCCCACTCGATGAAGTCAATGAAAGACTTATCAGTTCCTTCAAATCAAATAGAGACAGATGCTTCAGTGATATCTCTTATCAGTTGATTATGCTACTTCAAGGAGAAGCACTTAACCTTGTCTGTCTCACGAGTCCAGCGCCAGTGTACAGTAGTCCTTTGTGAAAGCTGTAGAGAACTTCTTTCCAGTTTCCACTTTCCTATGGAATTCCCATGGCAGTATATTTTTTCCCCATTGGTGTTTCGTTGAGTCGTAGGGAGAGGTGGGAAGCGATGTACCTCCTTCTTTACTATCGCGTTTATGCCACAGTTTAAGCCAGGCAAGCAGACACCCGTCGTCATGGCCTCTCAGGTGGCCTGCCCATCTTCTCCCACACGCAGCTCCCACCACCACCACCACCACTACCACCACCACCACCACCACCACCACAGGATGACACCGTGATCAATAAGAAGGGCAGGTCATTAATCACAGTGGAGGGAGCCCGGCGGTTTTATAGGAGTATTACTGACGGCTCCTGATGGATGGCTCACGCCACGCACGCCCACGCCCACACTTACATGCCCACGCCTTGCCACGCCCGCCCGCACATACGTACACTCACGTACCCAAGCCATGCCACACACAAACTCATACTTACCCATTCATATACGCTCATACGTTCATTCTCTTATCTATATTTTCATAGTTTACCTACATTTCTGTCTGCGTGTTGGTATGTATACAGGGATACAGGGCTGTAGCTGGGTCTGTGTATATTCCTGTACCCGTACTTCACTGTATGCGTGAGCCGATGGCCGCGTCTGTAATCATGCAGTGTATGTATTCTTGCCAACGTAGTCGCGTCTGTATATTCTCATGAGTATGTACGTTTGTGTGTCTGTCTTTGAGAAATGAGAGAGAGAGAGAGAGAGAGAGAGAGAGAGAGAGAGAGAGAGAGAGAGAGAGAGAGAGAGAGAGAGAGAGAGAGAGCAGAGAGGAGTTGGAGGGGGTAGTGGTGGAGAGGCAGGAAGGGGGGGTGGTGGGGGGGTTGGGGGCCGGGATGTGGTTGGGGGTGGGGTTGTGTGTGTGGGTGTGTGGGGGGGAAGTAAGTGCTGCGTGCGGTCGTACCTAAGGCCATAATGATATTGATCCGTGGTGAGATATGGTCTATAAATCACGTATATGAATCACATTTACCGTACACCCTCAGAGGGAGGTAGCCAATATATGGGACTCCCTCCATATATCTATCGAAAATATGTCGTTTCCAGGTTGTATCTGGGTTATACACTTGTTATTTCAGGTTGTAGAATAAATCTATGGTCATCTGCACGGGGGATGGTGGTTGGGGAAGAGAATGAGGAGGGTAAATTGATAGCCATGGGACGCAAAGTGAGTAAATTGTGGTCAATAAAAGTGCAAATATAGCGTCGGGGTCTCGATAGCGATTCGGGAGGAGGAGGAGGAGGAGGAGTGCGGATCATACAGACATTAGAGTAATGTCTGTGTTTCTCTTCCGGCTTGGGTTCATGGAGGGTTGTAGTTGACAACACCCTCACTTATCAGGTTCCAGGATCAGTTGGTAACCTCTGGTTTGCCAGAACCCTTCATGACGGAATGCCTGACCTCCATGACAGAGTGCCTGACCTCACGAAGCTGTAAAACCACACAGGTCTTTTTAAACCCCTTCCTGACTGGCATGATAAACCAGTCAGAGAGTTGAGTGGTGGGCGATTGTTTTGGAAGGGGAGGTCATGAAGCTTGGTTGAAGGCTATGATTTCGTAGTTAGATCTTCGCTAGGGAAAGTGATTGTCAGCGATGACGTCTTCACACAGCTGGGATTTAGCAGTTAAGTCAGCGAGAGTCAGTAAAACAGCTGGGGGACTTGGTTATCCTATTATTTTCGTCGTCGTCTCTGTTTTGATGATGAAGTTCTTGGAAAATGAGTTTTGAAATTAATGTCTCTATAACTGTGGTCTGAGGTGTTGGTGAGGAGCCTCACTGTTGTCTTGGACAGTTTGATGAAACTATAACTATTGAGACAATTTTGCCTCCCAGTCCTTCTCAGGAGGGAGGGAAAACATACACTGAGCGGCCCTGTGTGTCTAGGAAATATATAGATAGATGGGTAGATAGATAGATGGATGAATGCACACACAGATTTACTTATCCCAAATTATACACATTGTGCATCACCAGCTGAGATAATTCCGATACAGAAATTCCTCGTATTGAAAAACTATTTTATGAAAAAACCTAAACCAGATATTTTCGGCACAGATCAGATTTAAGGATAAAGAACGAGATAAAGTGGAAAATATATTTCAATAAGTTTCCTTTATTTTCTTACAATTATTTACATGACTCAAATTTGGTGCTGAGTATGTTGTTTGAAGCTGACGATAATACGCCGTTTTTTATATATATATTTCAAATCGTTTGACAACTTACCCACAGGCTTTACGGGGAACGGAGCAATCATACGCCAGGTAGTACAAATATAAACCAGCACACAGGGAAGTGAGTATAGCGAATAAATGCCTAAGAACAGTCGTACGCCCGGTAGTACAGATGGAAACTATGAGAAAGGCTAAGCAGCAAATAGAGAGGTGGATATTGATTCGATGTGAAGGACCGGAGGTTGATTGCTCACATCATGAGGACCCAGGAGACTGGATCAAGTCACAGGATTCGCTTCCTCTCATTACCTCCTCCAACTTGGTCACCTTTATGAGGACAGAACTGTGTGACTAACATGTCTTTGTGGTGACAATACGACCGTAGGTAACGTGTCACGTGACAGTGTCATAGACCAGTGGCTGAGGTTCGTCACGTGTCAGTCCTAGCTGCTAAGCGCGAGGCCTACTGTACTGAGGGGCTCCTAGGACTCCTGGCTGGGGTTGTGAAGGATGGCAGGACACGAGCTGGGGTGGTCATGCTCCTGCGAAGAGCCTCATATCCTGGGGTTTTACGAGGCCCTTTTGGCAGGAGTTTTGAGGAGAGGCGGGGAGGAAATGTCTACTCTCCCAGAGGAACTCTAGACAACCATTCTTATTTCCTCCCTCCTCACTCTCACTCATACTCTTCCATCTCTCACCCACTCACTGTCGCGACGTGTCTCTCTCTCTCCCCCCGCTGTCACACCTCCATCTCCAACAACATTGTCTCTCTATCTCTGTGGTAAAATTAACTGTCATCTCTCTGTGTTTCCTATATCTTTGTCTCTCTCTCGTCACCTGTACTTAATCTCTCATCTCCTCCTCTTCCATCACTCCGCGTGTCTCTCTAACCTTCATATTCCTCGTACGTTTCTCCCCCCCCCCTCTCTCTCTCTCACTGGTTATCTCTCTCTGTGTCTCCCATCATTCTTCTCCCCCTCCACCTGTTCCTCCATTCTCTCCTCCCCACCTCTCATCATCTTCCTTCATCCAAGTTTTCTACTCTCACATTCTTCCCTCTCACATTTTATATTCCTTGGCTCTCCCCAGCCCCCCATTCTCCACCTCTCTCTCTCTCTCTCTCTCTCTCTCTCTCTCTCTCTCTCTCTCTCTCTCTCTCTCTCTCTCTCTCTCTCTCTCTCTTCCATTCATTGATGTTCGTCATTGGAGTTTTAAAGGTTATATCAGCCACATGAAATCCAGGATTCCTTGTGAAAATAAGTTATATACCAATATATTACTGAGGCCTTTTCAAAGCGTGTGAGTGTGTGTGTGTGTGTGTGTGTGTGTGTGTGTGTGTGTGTGTGGGAGGGGGGAGGAGGAGGTCGTCTGGGTCGCTGCTATGGTTGGGGGGAGGTCGTACTGGGTGATTGATGAAGTGGTTGGTGGGGGGAGGTCGCACTGGGTGGTTGGTGGGGGAGGTCGTACTGAGTGGTTGATGAGGTGGTTGGTGGGGAGGTCGTATTGGGTGGTTGGTGGGGGGAGGTCTTACTGGGTGGTTAATGAGGTGGTTGGTGGGGAGGTCGTACTGGGTGGTTGGTGGGGGGAGGTCGTCCTGGGTGCTTGGTGGGGGAGGTCGTACTGGGTCGTTGATGAGGTGGTTGGTGGGGAGGTCGTACTGGGTGGTTGGTGGGGGGGAGGAGGTCGAACTGGGTGGTTGATGTTGTCATGCGTCGTATTAAGGAGCTTAAGGAGCTCATATTAATTCTTATACCTCACAACCGTACCTTTCATCTTAGATGGCAATGTCTGGGACACGTTTTTGCGTGTCTTGTCGGCTAATATATATATATATATATATATATATATATATATATATATATATATATATATATATGTATGTAAACCCAAACACTAATACCAAGACAGTGAGTTCTAGGACCTCCTCTCCACACAGAGTTCCCTGAACACAAGTCACATTAAGGGACCATCTAATTAATGGATATGACTGTGTTAATTTCCGTTTGCTTAGCTGCGGTCACTGCAACTGTGGCCACAGAGACAGGTAACCGCACACACCGACCGCACGCACACACACACGCACGCACGCACGTGTGCACGACATGTGAATGCTCCGTATGTACGTACGTACATTGTACTGGGGTGGCATGCGAGACTGTCCCCATGTGTGTGGAGGGAAGGTATGGGGCGCAGGATAATTCGTAGCTTGTCTTCCTAGAAGTACCTACGGACAGACTACGCAGCGATGATGAGAGAGAGAGAGAGAGAGAGAGAGAGAGAGAGAGAGAGAGAGAGAGAGAGAGAGAGAGAGAGAGAGAGAGAGAGAGTTTTTTCATAATGAGAAGAATCATTTATCATTGTAAGGATTATTTTGACCAGCAGTAATCATTACGTCACAAGTCATTAATGTGGTATTTACCACCAAGTTCTGAGAGGTGCAGAATTGATCATGTCCGTCAGGTTGATGAATGAGCATATGAATGAAGGTCATCCTTTTAATCTTAATTTATTAATGAATCTTCTAGACCAATAATTATGAGACATAAATGTCTCATTATTCTGCAGCTCGAATATTGGTCTGCAAATGTCTTACATGAATACGAATAATTTTTTTTTGTAATGTTTTGCTTTTACGACTAAAGTGATGTCAGATCTGGAAGAGAATTGACGAAAATGATAGAAAGAATAAATCCTATGACTTTACGGAAGTGTTTTGAATTGAATTACGAAATCGAGATATGTAAAAGTACCAAAGAACACGAAGCTATAAACGGTGCAATATATATATATATATATATATATATATATATATATATATATATATATATATATATATATATATATATTTTTTTTTTTTTTTTTTTTCTTTTAAACTATTCGCCATTTCCCGCGTTAGCGAGGTAGCGTTAAGAACAGAGGACTGGGCCTTTTTTGGAATATCCTCACCTGGCCCCCTCTATTCCTTCTTTTGGAAAATAAGAAAAAAAAAAAATGAGAGGGGAGGATTTCCCCCCGCTCCCTCCCCTTTTAGTCGCCTTCTACGACACGCAGGGAATACGTGGGAAGTATTAATAATCCCCTATCCCCAGGGATAATATATATATATATATATATATATATATATATATATATATATATATATATATATATATATAAGTCAGAGCTAATCGTCCCAGTAGAGACATACAAACGAGAGTTTGATTAGGCAAAAGATAATGAAAAGAGGATTTTATATGTTTTGTCTCGCACTCAGCGAGACGAGATAGACCATCTCACATGAGAGGCAGACGAAAAACATGGACATAAAACTCCGACACGAGGGAAAGGTTTAAGAGACCCAATCTATTTTATTGTTTAGCCTTGCTCAAGGTCTGGAAGTGTTGCCAATCTACGGGGGGCCATACACACCCTTGCCTTATGATCACTGGTAACACTTGTTGAAATACGCCGTGGCTCCATTTTCTGTAGTTTGGGACTGCTGTAGCAGTACACTAGTCCTGTGTAGTATTTACGTTTCATACAGCAGATACACTCACTACAGTACATACACTCAGTGTAACATACATTTGACCGTAGATACACATCCGATACACCTGATACAGTAGATACACCTGATACAGTAGACACACCTGATACATTAGATACAATTGGTACATATCATGCTTCCTTGCGTCCTTATTCGAATTCAGATTAAGCTGGAGTTCCAAAGCTCTGAAGGTCTGCTTGTCAGGTGCTAGGCGTGGTTAGGGTGAGGAGAGAGAAGTGATTGGCTGGGAAGGTAGAGAGTTCTGAAATGATTCGAGTCACAGAGAACACAGGTGTGTGGTGTGGGGGTGTATGTGGGTGGAGAGGACATGCTTGTGGTGCCTTATTCATATACCGCCACCGGGGCTGACTTGGGGTATGTCTGTCGTGATGTTGTTGATTGTTTGTTTGGGAAAGAAGTTGTTTAAGTGAAGCTAAGTAATGTTCCTTGTGTATGTAGATGGATGGCCGGAACCTCCTCTCTTGGTGCTTGATGTCTCCCAGAGAACCAAGGGTGTTCCATGGATCATGTTGTCGTCGAAGTCTCGTGTGTCTGTATGTAGTTATGCCTCAGTTCCTCATCCAGTTTCGACCAGACATTTTGGTCCACTTTCCATAAGAAGGCATCTCTAGGCCGTAACCTTCAGTTGTTCATGTTGATCTTCGGTCTTTGTGACAAGGGTCTTTTGACGAGGTCTGTTCGACGTAGGGTCTTTTGACGAGGTCCGTTCGACGTAGGGGCTTTTGACGAGGTCCGTTCGACGTAGGGGCTTTTGACGAGGTCCGTTCGACGTAGGGGCTTTTGACGAGGTCCGTTCGACGTTGGGGCTTTTGACGAGGTCTGTTCGACGTAGTGGCTTTTGACGAGGTCTGTTCGACGTAGAGGTAATCCTAGCTTTTGACGAGGCGTAAGGCTCTCTGTGTTGTTGCTACTCTGTATCCGCTGTAGGTCAGCAAGTGTGGTTGGGAGGCGAGGTGTGTGGGTGTCGGAGACGAGGTATGGGTAGGTCGGATCATGGCTTCCATCAGGTGGAAAATTTTTGGCTCTACGGAACGTGCCGGAATCAACAGACAGGCCATGGCCGCTTTTCCTGATGTGGTTGTTTTGTTGATATTGGCTGTTGTCAACCCCTGTGATTTTTCACTGCCCCCCCTCTTCCCTCACACACACACACACACACACACACACACACACACACACACACACACATAATCTGCTTGAGGGAGGGGCGACTGAGGGTCTGTGCAGTCTGTCTCAGAGTGTAAATTGTCAGTGTGTGTCTGTGTGTGTGTTTGTCTGTGTGTCTGTGTGTGTTTTTCTGTGTGTCCTTATGTGTTCCCTTGGAATATCTGAACAACACGGATTTGGGTCACACCCTTACAGATACCTGTAAACATGTGCACATGGGTGAAGGTATACATTATACAAATAATTTTGTTCCATTGGTATGAATACTGAGGTCAGCTGTTGGTTATCATACCTGTTGTGGTCAAGATTTCATGGTATGATGTTGTAGGGACGTAGAGAACGTGGGCAATGGAAGGGTATTGAAAGACTCTGTATTTTACCAAGGTGATCTGCCATTTAAAGTACGGGGCACCAGTGTCGTATTTGCGAATGACTCTTGTTATTTCCTGATTTTCTTTGTGTAGATTTGAAGTTTGACCTCTGAAGGAAGTGACGAAGACCGTGTTCTTCTCACTCGCTAAATCTAACGATGATCATGCACGAAAAAAATGCAAAAAAAGACCAATCTCTGTGAATCATTTTTTGAGATGACCTGAGTCCATCTTTTCGTTTTCTTTCTCTACGCCCGGAGTAAATGTTTCTGTATACCTCGTTTTCTTTTTCTGCACTCGGAGCAATGGTTTATTTTTCTATATATTTTCGAGTACAGAGAAGGTGTCTTCATTTTCTTTGCGCTAAAGGATTATAGAAATGAACATACGCAGGTTTATGTACTGCGCCATCTCTTATCTGATTCCGTGAACATGTACAGGTACATCCGTGAACAAGTCTAGCTGTATCCGTGAACATGTACAGGTACATGCGTGAACAAGTCTAGCTGTATCCGTGAATATGTACAGCTACATCCGTGAACAAGTCTAGCTGTATCCGTGAACATGTACAGGTACATGCGTGAACAAGTCTAGCTGTATCCGTGAACATGTACAGGTACATGCGTGAACAAGTCTAGCTGTATCCGTGAACATGTACAGCTATTTTAAAAGCGTTGTTATACTTTCTAGCCCATGTGTTCTCACTGTAAGATACAACTTGCCTCATTTATACCTGTCGGGGTTTATGTAGAACCCTTTGTCTATGATGAGTACCCCTTTCCTTCACACATCACACACACACACACACACACACACACACACACACACACACACACACACACACACGCACACACACAGATAAATATACAGTTAAACATACATACATATGTATGAACATACATTAGGTGTAACAAGTGGTGTGCGCACGTTCCCCTTCAGACGTATATTAATGACATCATTATGGTGTATCAGAATTCGCAGAAGACATTATAATGGGATGGAAAGGTGTAACAGAAACTAAACATCCACAGCAGCGGGATGACGTAGAGCAAGCGATACGCTGGGCTTACAGGTCGTAAATGCATTTCTCGTATCGATGATTTAAGTGACAGTGAACTTGGAAAACAACGCCGTAGATACGTTCGAAAGACAGACCTGACAAATACTTTGTTCTAAGTCTACAAGTGACATTATTTAAGTATTCCTAGATATAAGTCCTTCTCATAGAGTCATCTGTTTGGTTTTTGAACTCTTACAAGGCAGGATCTTGTGATGTCTTCTAGTATGAAAAACAGATTCGAAAGAGCTCAGTCTTTTGTTGTTATATCCTTTCCTTTGTCAAGTTTGAGAGATAGGGGTGTCCCCACAAGCGTAGAACTCCCTCCTCGTACTGTACAAATGGGCACACACACACACACACACACACACACACACACACACACACACACACACACACACACACACACACACACACACACACACACACACGCTCCTCTGATCACGGAGGAAACGCACCCCAGACTCCATGGCAGAACTAAAGACACGTAATTTATGGCCTGACGACTAGATACAGAAGGAAAGAAAACTCTCACCAGACTCGTAGAAAAGCGTAGCCACCTTGTCACAGTTCTTCCTCACCGAGCAACAGGTAAGGGCGGTGTTCGTGCTTGTCTACAGACTTTGATGGATGTCAGGCAAGAGCGCATGACTAAAGTACATGTATAACGTCATTCATGAGAAGTGTCCAGGATGTTACATTGTAATGAGGCAATTAACTTACAAGCTCGTCACTTTAGCTGTCACACACTCTTTGTTTAAGCTCCACTCACGCTGTAGTTCCAGCAGACGTCAGACTCAGAAATGTAACTCGTGTAGTGAGAAATTAACTGACGTAGATGAACACCACACCTGTGTCCTCCTTATCTTCGTCAGGTGGGGTGTCTGTACGTGTGGGTGTGTGTGTGTGTGTCTGTGTGTGTGTGTGTGTGTAGGGCTTGGGGGAGGTGGGGTTCGGCTGCCGGTAGCCCAGGTCTGCTACAGGTGTATATGGCCATTGCCGTTCGCCGATTACACAGGAATTCACTCCTGGTGTGAGTGTTATCGGTCGAACCGCGTATTATTGTGCACCACACGGAGGGAGCAGGAGGAAGCCCTGGCTATACAACACACACACACACACACACACACACACACACACACACACTTACAAGATGGCCAGATTGTGTGGCCGGGGACACACACAGCCGATCACAAACGCGTCTGACGGACGGTATGAATTAATCGACTCGCGGTTTTACCGTTGGACGAGGCGGGGGGCTTTTACAGTCTAGAGACGCGATAGACAATAGATAGTCAGCCTCCTAGATAGCAACAGCCTCCCCCCCCCACACACACACACCTCCAGGTGGTGGTAGGGACGGGGAGGGGGGGGGGGGGGACAAGAGGTAAGGACCCGGTGTAAGGCTTTCGAGGACTTGTTGAGCGGGGGGACCTACCTACGTGCTCGATGGGGGGACCATTCAATTTGTCTGGGGGTGATAACAGAAGCGGAGTGATGACGGCTATCGTGTTTGTTATCTCTCTGAGCAGAGTCATAGGTGTGTGTGTGTGTCTGTGTTTGTGTGTGTGTGTGGTGTGGTGTGGTGTGTGTGTGTGTGTGCTGTGTGTGTGTATGTGTGTGTGTGTGTGTGTGTGTGTGTGTGTGTGTGTGGTGTGTGTGTGTGGGGTGTGTGTGTGTGTGTGTGTGTGTGTGTGTGTGTGAAGGGACAGTGGATCTGTTCATGTGTGTGTAAGTCTGTTTGCCCCACACACTCGTGTGAGAACAACTGAAGAACAATACCTCATTTGAGATGCGTCTTATTCTGACGACGAAATGGACGGCTGACAATGGTCTCATGATGCGCGCCTCACAACAACACAAACTGATCTTTATTGGATGGTCATCAGGTGTTGCGTTAGCGATGATCACTACAACTAGTTGTGTTGATCTGTGTTGTAATGAAGTGTAGTGATGAAGACTAGGATGTTGATCATTGAATTTAAAGTCAGTTGAGTTGCTTTCTAGTTTGGCGAGTTCAGATGGGGTCTTGGACCAGCAGTGTGGTGGTGAGTTTAGCTGGAGTCTTGGACTAATAGTATAGCGAGTTTAGCTGGATGGTGAGCTGACTGGCTGGGAGGGTCTTGGTTCGCCTTGTAAGATAAGTGCTATAGATGCCCACCACAACATTACCAGGACATTAACTTAACTTTATGACACAGAAGCTCAGTGGTCCAGTGTCGCAACCTTGTTTCCTCAAAAGCCAACTTTCCTGATGTGTACAGTTTATTAAGTATTTTCCAGGTATAGAACACATCTTCGCCATCATTCCAACAATGCGATAGACACAGTATTACTGTTGGTCATAATTTACACTTCTGGTCACAGTGTTCGTCCACGCGATATTTTGTGGTTACAGTGTTCGGTTACACGATATTTTTTGGGGGGTCACAACTTCCGATTACACGATATTTTCTGGTCACACGAAAGAGCGACGTTGGCAGGACTCGGGCGTTCGGGCTGGGAGTCACTGGTTCTCCAGAGACGATGGTCGTCACTTTAATTGCGGAGCAGCGATGATTCCCTGAAGCACGTAGTACGACGACCCTGGAGATCGACGGTACAACTCTGGAGCTCGACGGTACGACGACCCTTGAGCACGACGGTACTACCCTTAAGCAAGACGGTGGGACTTCGAGAGGTACGACGACCCTTGAGCACGACGGTACGACCCTTGAACCCGACTATACGACCATTGAGCACGACGGTACGACCCTTGAGCAAGACGATAGGACCTTCGAGTATCATTACGTGGCCATCATACCTAAGGGTCGTACCGATATGCTTAAGGAGCTACGACGGTGGGTTGCATCCGCTTTCTATTTTCTCCGGACAGACGGCTGTGACCCGCTGCCCAGGTGCTCTATAAACCCCCAGATGGCAGCATCTACTGCCCATAGTGTAGATAACGGAGGTGTCCTCCAGTAACTGGGAGAGGAAGAAGAGGAGGGGAATGGTAAAGGGTCATGTGTTAGAAGGTTTGGTAGTGAAGGAGGAGGAGAAGCAAGAAATGTGGGCTGGTATTTGAGGGGGGGGGGTCCTTAGACCACAACTCAAGGCGTGGTTGTGATGGGGGAGGGAGAGAGTGTGTTATGGGGCGAGTATAAGGGTAAATAGGTACCCCTGTTTGGTGAGGACGAGGAGGAAAGAGGTTGCTTTATGAGGTAAGCGTGAGGAGTGAGAGCTTCCCCAAGTCAAGTATAAGTAGCAGTCTTAGGGAGATGATGAGGGAGAGTAGCGAGTGTTCTCTCTAGTGCTCTGGGTAAATAAGGGGACAGATGATGATGTGGGTGAGGGGAGAGGGAGATGAGAGGAGAGGAGGAGGTGGAAGATCTGACCCTGTATAAGGTATGTGTGCAATACCAGACGAAAGGGATCACACCCCACCCCCAGCAGCCCACGGGGGAGTGTTTACTCGTCCGCCAAATGTAAACAAAACTCAGTCAGCTGGAACTGACGTAAACATCAACACACGGAGACACTCTATCACCACAACCATCAGTGGGATGAGACGTCAGCACGTACAAGAGGACTGTTTCTAGACGTCTCTGTGATTAGATTTCTTCTCTTTCTGTGACTTAGCGAAGTCCTCTTATGTCGTGAGCTTAAGACAAACGACGGGGATGTTTTTGTAGAAACGACGGTTTTTATTGAATTTTTATCTTTATTTCATTGTTTACTAACATCCCTCTTCGGTTGTGGGAGTGACCATCCCATGTTCCAACATCAGAACACAAAACCACTCCTCTGTTGTCCTGTTGTAACCTCACATGACTGGAAGACCCATTCATTTTCTTATCATTATATGCTCACAACGCTTTGAATCTCTCTGTCATGTCGTCAGCACAGAACAC
Organism: Panulirus ornatus; assembly: GCF_036320965.1. Lineage (NCBI taxonomy): Eukaryota > Metazoa > Arthropoda > Malacostraca > Decapoda > Palinuridae > Panulirus > Panulirus ornatus. The sequence goes on along the minus strand of NC_092233.1, from coordinate 3,761,184 downwards.
AAGGATCTATGTTCTCAACTCACACTCCTAATCTATGTCATGGCGTCTGCTCACAACACTTTCAAGTCTATTTATTTACACGTTGCCACTCTCACATGGCCTGATCATCATCCAACGCAGGTATAAGACTACGCAGTCCGGGGGCCAAGGGACCATCAGTATTACCAAGGGAACGTGATACAAGGAAACCCCTTATCCCTAATTCATTCAGAAAATTGGTACTGCTGCTAAACTGTATAATTCTCCGATTAGTACATAGGTGCATGAATGCACCTCTGTAAGGTTCATGGTCAACAGGGGTCGTTAGAAATTGAGAGAGAGAGAGAGAGAGAGAGAGAGAGAGAGAGAGAGAGAGAGAGAGAGAGAGAGAGAGAGAGAGAGAGAGGAATTAACATCTCTGGTTCTCTTGATTTGACTATGTATTGTGAACTGGAGGTAGAGAGATCAGTGTTACATTGTCTGTTAGGACGAATGTGTACATCAATTGATGAAGGTGAACATGATGATGGTAAGTGTACACGAAGATAGAAGAAATGTGGACCCGAAAGTGAACAGCTCTGCGTGTAAGTTGAAATGTGGATATAGAGAGATGAAAAAGGTGCTTATGAACGTACAAAGTGAACATGAGAGCCAAAAGGCGTACGTAGAGACAAAAAGGTTTACGTAAAAGTGAAGTGGTGTACATATCTGTACAACGATAAAGATCACACAAAAATGTAAGTACACGAAAGTCCGTAAGTGTGTTAAATTATAAGTATCTAGAAGTACTTTTACATCAATGTAGGTTTAGGGGTTGTAAGCGTTTTAATATAGCACTTTAAGGCAAGTGGATACCAGGGTCAAAAGAAGTAGCCAGTGAGTTAGGAAAAGTAGATATATGTAAGTGTAAATATTTGTAAGTAACGGATGAAGGAGTGGGCTAGTGACCCAGCGACAAAGTAATTAAGTACGTGTAAGTATGAGTGAAAAATGAAGGTGGGGATGATAAGTATGGCTGGATTAGATATAAGTTTATATAAGTATGCTGATTATAAGTGGAGGACGAAAGTGGAAAAGGTAAGTGACCCCGGGGATAGATATAAGTGTATAAACGTATGTACAAGTGTAAGTGGAGGATGAAGATAGGAAAGACCTGTGACATAGGATGAAAGTAAATACAAGTATAAACATTTACAAGTATAAGTGAAGGCTGATGGTGTGTGGAGGTGGGCGACCTAGTGTGTGTGTGTAATGGTCACATGTGGACCATTGATCAAGATGCACGACTCGACCTCCACCCGACACCCCTGATTGATGACACCCGCACACACACTGTCATCAATCCCTCCACACCCTGTGTCATCAGCTACCTAACCCCTCCCTCCCTCCCTCCCTCCCCTCCCTCCCTCACTCCCCTCCCTCCCTCCCTCCCTCCCTCCCTGCCTCCCTCCCTCCCTCCCCTATCACTCCACACCCTGCATCATCATCATCATCAGGTTTTGCACCCTGTAATGTTTGTTTCAACACATACTTTCTCGCCACCACAAACACCACCACTACCACCACCACTACCACCATCATAACCACCATCACCAGCACATACTTTCTCGCCACCACTACCACCACCACTACCACCATCATAACCACCATCACCATCACCTCTACCATCACCACCTTTACCACCACAAACACCACCACTACTATCATCATAACCACCATCACCATCACCACCATCACCACCACCACCATCACCACTACCACCATCACCACTACCACCATCACCACTACCACCATTGCCACTTTACCACCACCACAGTCATCATTACCATAAGTATCACCACCATCATCGCCACTACTACCACCACTACAAGGTTGATGACAGCAACCATTGATCTTGACCACCATGCATCATCCAGCCCCCTCCCCCCCCCGTACCCCCATCTTGCCTGTCATGCACTGTCGCCTCCAACATCGTACACACATCGACGGGCCTGTCATGTACTGCATGGCAGATCGTCCAGCGATGGATCGTCCCCTTTTCTGTCTTGTCACACACACACACACACACACACACACACACACACACACACACACACACACACACGGGACTTCGCGACGTAGTGGTTAACGTTCCTGACCATGGGTCACCACGGGCCCGCAAGGGGACGGACCCCTGGCTCATGCGTGTGTGTGTGTGTGTGTGTGTGTGTGTGTGTGTGTGTGAGGGAAAATGGGTTGTCACCAGTGGCGTACCTCAAGGGTCTCTTCTGGGACCATTGCTCTTCATGGTCTGTGTGCATGACCTACCAGAAGTTCTGGTCTCCTACCTGACCATCTTTACGGATTATGCAGAAAGTCATGAGGGAAGTAAACAACACAGAATACTGCATCCACCTACTATAAGACCCACAAAGGAACGTAAACAAACTCCAGCGTTGGTCTGACACACCGGCTGTTGAAATTACACACGAATGAAGGATAAAAGGTGACGAGGAGGAGTTACAGTGGAAGGAGGAGTCAATATGAATATTATCTATCAGGAAACAAGCTGCAGGAATGTGTGTGTGGGAGGGATTTCAAGTCTCTATCGTCGCTAACCTGCCTCCAGCCTCCTGCTTTAGGAGAGCAGTAGATAATACAAACTGTGGGCTGGCAAGTATCAGAGTAACGTTAAAGATAAAGAAATATCCAGCCAATTGTTCATATCCTACGTTAGGCCAATACTAGTATATGTTTCTCAGGTTTGGTCATTACCGCACTGAAAGAAGCACAGATGATTCATGGAAAAGGTCCAGAGGAATGCAAGAAAAATGATATTGGAATCAAGAGAGACAGGGGAAAGGTCAGAGGCCTTGAGTCTGCACAGGAGAAGAGAGGAAGGTAAGGGGATTTGATCTTGTTATTTTTTTTTAGAATAGCTGAGACGACACGGGCAACTGAACGCCCCAATCAAGACCGTATCATTGACGCTTGATATACATACACCCACAACCTAAGCCAAGTTCTCAGTTTATCGACTAGCACTTTGGGAAGGATGAACAGCTGGGTTGACTGTGGATTGACTGCCGCAACCAGGTTGAGAACTTATGTGGCCTCGACCCTGGGCATCCTGTGAGTGCTTCATGGTCAGTAACGCTAAGCGCTACACCACGGAGGCTCGTTAAGTTTTGAAGCCAGTTTGATGGTATCAACAGTGAACAATTCTTCAACAGATGCAAGGATAAAACAACCAGAGAACATATCATGAAAGTATACAACACTTTTTTGAAAGACATAGGAAAATATTCTCACAGTATAAGAGAAGTGCACGAGTGAAGCATGCTGAATGATGAAGGTGTAAATACAGACAGCATGCAAAAGTTAAAGAAAAAGTTAAGAATTATATAATAATTGGGTAAAGGCTTAAGAGAATGGGATGGAGGTGGTGGCCTGTGAGTGTAGACTCCCTGCCTTCTACAGTACAATTACATGATTACACAATATTACCATAACAATGATAACAGCTGTTACTACCACCATAATCGTTATCACCTTTACTCTCACTACCATCAACAGAATCCCTCCAGCCTGATATATATATATATATATATATATATATATATATATATATATATATATATATATATATATATATACATATATATATAAATATATATATATATATATATATATATATATATATATATATATATATATATATATATATATATATATATAGCATCATCCATCAACTTCATCACTCGAGGCCTGTTATTTCTCCACCCTTGCTGTACCTTCCCCCTGGTCCCTCCACTCATCCATCATCCACACCTTGCATTTCTTCTCCCTTACCTTCCTCCATCGCTGTCATCATCGCCCCCACGTCCCTCCTCCTATCATTATCTTCCCGTGTGCCTCCTCCCTACCTTCACTTCTCGCTATTCTCTTCTCCTGATGCCCTCTGCGACCTGGGAAGACCTTGTCAGACGAGTTAAGGAAATATAATATCCGATGAGGGACCCCCAAGAGGCGTTGGGACCCAAGAAATTACATTAAGGTGACCCCGAAGTTCATTTGGGAAGCGTGGGCCTCAGAAAGCTTGAAGGGAACTAAGAAGAAACTTATACTAAAACTCTTGTTTGTGTAACGAGTCTAATGTACGACCAGACGCTTTGTTAACTTCTATGAATAAGACGACTTAACACAAACGAGAAACATAACAATGCACTGCACATATGCGTCGTCTCACTACTTCGATTCCAACAGGATGATTACATTTTCTTGACCTCATATAAAAGTTTCCTTAACGAGTAACTCGCTTCCTTGTGTTATTTCTCAAGCATTTTGCATCTCAGAAAAAAATTAGGTGATGGAAATTAATATTCCAGGACATGGATGTTGGATTTCGCCAGTAGCAAATAGGGTTTTATAAATGGCTAGTTTTTTCTTCTGACTTTATAGTATAGTTTTCAAAAGGCAAAATCTTCATTAACTGTCCCCTTGACCTTTAAGAAAGTATCTAGCATGAACCGATAAGTAATGATCTCTTGCTATCTCAGAGGGAGTCGAAGATATGAATGAGTCTTTTTCAAATTTCGTGTAAGAAATGTTCAGTGCAATAGAGAGAAGGAAAGGGATTTTCTCTTTCATGACCATAACTAATTACATTAAGACAGTGAGGATCCACCGCGTGTTCGATTCTGTATCAGCACGTCAAACGCTGCCATTTTATACACTTTTAACATTTCAAAATCTCACAGTCCCCGAGGGCGTCACCTCACCCACCCTCTGTCACTTGCTGTATATGCTGCACTTCAGTCCAATTTTGTGTATGGTGTAGACCCGTCCTGTAGCGTACACTGCACCTCCTACACCTAGTGTGGTGGGGCTGTAGCTAAAGGGTGTAACCGTCCAGCCTGTCATGTATGCCACAAGAGCTTGCATGTAGTGAAGGGGGAGGGTAGGTAAGCAAGGACATGTACCCATATCTGACACCACACAGAACCAGAGGATATGTGTCCAGCATTCTTATAAACTCCTGAACACACACCAGCGCACCACTTTACCACCACACACTCAACGCACACACAGCCAAAAACGGCCCTAGCTAAGAGACCTTGTCGCTCTACACACTCAACAACACACTAACGCACTTCAGTCCATACACACGATCCCCAACAGCACCAGACTAGCTACCTCCTTCATTCCTCATGCCCAGCAACGCCACTAACGCACCCCAGTTTTCCCATACGAGCCCCGGCACATCGTCACACACACACTCTCCCCGATGGCGGCCGATAACACCCGTATGTAGTACTATCGGTGATCCATCGGGTTCTCGTCTGGCTGGTGATGGATAGTGTGCGGGCGAGGGGTGGCGGGGCGGTGCCCCAGTGGCCTCCACACCCGATGAAAGGCCCCCCTGCCTCCCACTGGCTCCCGGGGTGTTGTGGGAGGGGAGACGCGGGAGGGTGGATGACGAGCGGGAGAGAGGGATGTGGAGGATGAGGAAGACACGTTACAATGAGACAGGAAGCGAGTCACAGCAGGATAGGCAGGAAGAGTTTAGAGAACACAGGTTGTTGGAATCTAGAGAAATGGTTAGAACCTAGAGGGGTTGAGGAAGATGAGTAGTACAAGAGAGGATGAGGAGCATGTATAAAAGCTAGATGGGGGATAGAGAGGGGAATAGAAGTACTTGGATGGGGTAGAATAAAGGCTTTTGAAGCGTAGAAACTGAGATATTAAGTGTATCATTCCAAACACAGACACAAACACACACATTCAGGTGTGCTTAAGAGATTGGAGTCCTTTGAATGTAAGCACACACACACACACACACACACACACACACACACACACACACACGCACACACACACACACACACACACGTCTGAACACGTCAAAGGGATGAATTATTCAACACAAGGATCCACAAATCATACACAAGAATTAGCTTGCTCGAGCACACGCGTGTGTAGGTGGAAGAAGAAATAACCAGAGAAGGGATCTGAAGCCTTCTTAACTCTCGACACTACATACACTGAAGGAGAACACACACACACACACACACACACACACACACACACACACCACACACACAGACACGTTTCACTACATTACCATGTATGGTGGTGCCCTCATGACCTCACGTGCTCTACAAGCGAGTAATTAGATTAATTGCAGGTGTTCCTTATTTCTCATACACCATCACCCCATATATGAGAGCAATGAATTTGGTATACAGAGGATTTATACATTTCATTTCAAACAGACCAAACAGCCCGTTGTGGTTCTTAAACTATGCAATGAGGCTACAAAGGCTAATGGGACACTAAGTAAATGTAGAATGAGGCTACGAAAGCTAAAGGATCGGCTAAGCGAAAAAAAAAAACCGAGGAAAATCTGACAATCACAGAGACCCATCACACTGCACGACCCGTCATTGGAAACATTCTCCTCCTCCCCCCCCCCCCCAAAAAAAAGGTCCAAAAAACACATGGATATTCAGCGTCAACTCTGCCTGTGAAACATGTCTTTCAGCGTCTCGCATCAGATCCACGACTGACATTAATTGCACCTCGTCTCAAAACTTGATCGGTCCTTCTCCTTGAATGATCTGTATGTTTTTCTCTACTCGTACCACGCTAATCCGTGGTAGGCTCAGTTCTCGTCCATTATCACAAATAGCCTCGTGTGGACCTAGTGGTCTGGTGCTGTTTGAATTCGTTTGTATTCATTCAAGATTCTAACCAAAGTCCATTTTTCCATACTATTCGCCATTTCCCGCGTTAGCGAGGTAGCGTTAAGAACAGAGGACTGGGCCTTTGAGGGAATATCTTCACCTGGCCCCCTTCTCTGTTCCTTATTTTGGAAAATCAAAAAAAAAAGTATAATCAAAGTATAAAAAGGTATAACCAAAGTATAATCATTTAATACAGTATATAAACCAATTGTTTTATATGACAATCGGTTTTTCTCTCATCATCGATTATCATGTCAACTTTCCTTTAATAAGTGTCTCATGATCAGGTTGATATCATCCTCCACTACACGTAGAACATGTATATTCCTGATCGCCGTCGAATTATTAGCCGTGCTGTTTTTTATATGGATCTGGGAGACAAGAGGAAACAGATGGACTGGGGTGGATAATGATGTGGATAGACGGTTGAAGTATTGGATGATGACGTGGATAGACGCTTGAAGTATTGGATTATGATGTGGATTGACGGTTGAAGTATTGGATGATGACGTGGATTGACGGTTGAAGTATTGGATGATGACGTGGATAGACGGTTGAAGTATTGGTTGCATGATATGAGAGGTTAATCTAGATTGATCCGTGTCGGTATCGTCGGCACATTGTTCGTGCATCCCATGTTCTAGATATCTGTCTCAACCCGCTGCATGAGATCCCTAGGGCGCCATCATCCTGCTGAAGGAAGTCGTGGGACCTCATCGTAGCCAAGATCCCCAGCAGGTTATACGTGTCTCTCTCTCATCAGAGTAGCCGCAGCCTCCAGCCTCTCTCCCTTCCTCCCAGACACACACACACACACACACACACACACACACACACCCCCTGCACAGGCGGTATGCCTCTTTTTAATCCCCCAGAGGGAAACAAAGACCTCTCCCACACCGTCCTGGGCGATTACAAAGACCTCTCAGACAGCTCCCTGGTCTGTTACAGACGCTTCCTTGACAGGCTGCTCGTTGCCCAGTGGTCGGGGGCCTTTGAACAGACTTGGCCAGCAGGAGTTTCAAAGTCGGCCGTCGGCCGGTACGAACTGTACCTCTCACTCACGCTGTCAATCGCACGGGCGTCGGCTGGTAGGTCGGTCCACTCTCATGCGTCTTACCTCGACCTGAAGAAGGGTGATCGCTAGGCGGAGGTTGTTACCCAAGACAAGTTGATGGGCTCGGAGACGTTGCCAGACGTCGGATTGCCTCTAAAGATGGTTGCTGGGAACGACAAGACAACGAGGGTGAGAGACGGAGACGAGGCTGAGAGTTACTACAGAGGTCAGACACCTCCTTCGGCAGAGAGTCAAGGCACAGGTTCTTGACTTGGCTTCCTCAGCGTTGATGGTGATCTTCGCGGTGGGAGCGGCCAATTTGTTGTGTCACTCCTGCCCATCCTGCGGGCGGTGGCGCTAATGAGGATGCAGAGTGCAACAAAAGGTCCAGGAACTACGTCTCAGTGATTGAATTTACACAAAAAGTTACGTACTGAGCGAACTACCTTACGGCAGGAAATTTAGGACACGTTTTTCCGAGTGTCTGGTGCAAAATGTTGCTACGGATGAATTGCTTACATATATCTTGTTGGTGTATGGTAGGAAGTATCCCTTACTTCACCGATTTTACAACAGTCAAATACATAAGGTTGAAGGTCGTGAATAATTCATCTGGCAAAGTTTATATCTTGTGTTTCCTCAGCATCAGCAGGAGGGGCTAACTTCCATGAGTGTCTCTCCCTGTGGTGGAGGTGAGCAGCAACATCAAGGTGTCTGCTGATCCTGTCACTGGTATATATATGGTTCTTCTTCCATGATATTATAATGGTTGATCGATCTGCTGCAGACCGTTTCGATTCGTGCTAAGTTGAAAAACATTTTTTTAGATTCTCTCTGGTTGTTCGGTCTTAAACTACTCGCTGGTAAGACCAAATTATCAATTCCGTCTTCGGAAATAAACATATTTGATAATTCATCAGCCTTATCGTGCGTTCTGAGCGGAAAATGTCAAGGAATCCATCCAGAATGCATTCTGATCTTCTTTATAAATTGTTTGTCATACATGTGTCAAGCTTCAGACACAAGCACATTACACTCATGGTAGAGGAAGTTTGATACTGTTACTGACGTGGAATCATCACCGACGATGATAACAAATCTCTTGTAGATATTAACAAATATGAAGACATTGAAAATGGCAAGCAATTGAATTTAACGCGTGTATGCTCACTTCATGATCATGACTCCATATTCTACCATTTACTCCCCTATAGTAATACATCATGTGTCCTAGACCTCCCTCCTCTTCTGAAGGGCCGGGAACCCTTCGGGTTCCTCTGGGCCCCACTCGGGCCCACCTGTCTTCCTCCTATGTCCATGTACTGTACCCACTGTACGTTCTATACTGCCCTCCTCCACCTACCCCTAGATATGTGCCCTTCACCCATACTATCACTGTAATGCTTTGTCTGTGTGTATCTAGACATTTAGTATTGTAGAACTGAAAAACTAAACTCTAGATAGAAACCATCAGTGTGTGTTATAACCATTGCCACCTCAGGAACGCAAGTGGCTTCTTTGTAGAGATCTACCTGTGTGTGACTTTGTTCCGTGGTGATGGTAGTCTGGGTAAGACTGAGGACTTTACGTCTGACCCTCAGTCTCGGGGTCAGGCTGTGACCTGAGTTGACACTTTAGGGTAAAAGACGGAAACAAAGATGTCTAAATGATTGATACCTCCCCCCCCCCTGGGCTGCTGCCTCACATGACTAAAGTTCAGGGGTGCCATAAATTCTGAGCTCAATCGCAGTTTTAGTAGTGCATTCAGATGGATGTCTCTCTCTAGGGAAGGAAGTTTGCATGGCTTTTTATGCGTGACATGGAATGCGTTCCTCTGCGCACCTGAATCCCAATAAGGAGATTAAATTCGGTGATTCTGTTGCTAACACTATGAAGACCTGTTAGTTCCCCTCGTATTTAGAATCTCTCTTGTTCTGTGACAGCCAAGGATAATTCTCATTACTTCGTTTATTAATTTCTTAAGAAGCCTTCCAAGTCGTGTGCGTCAAAGCAAGCAGAGGTGAGGAGGCGTATTCAGTCAGAGAGCGTGTGTCCATAAGGCGTATCACTACAACTATCAAGACATGTGTCCCGTTAAAACTATAAGCAGCAACACTGTGTGGTAAGGGTTGGTTAGCAAGAATATACTGCTCAGATGTGTTCCTGAAATAACAAAGCTTCACCCAGTGCTACTATGTTCATCGGGACATCTTAAGTGTCTAAGTTCTCTATCTGTCGTAGTGATTGGATTTCCAGAAGGGTACGGACACATGGGTAACGCTAAATGCTTTACTTAGCACTAAAGTGATGCAAGCCAGGACGAGTTCTCGCAAGTGATGTTGAGTTATGTGAGTAAAGAAGATGAGATAAACAAGGGTAATCGAGGCAGGAGTTTAGAATTGCTGATGCAGGTCCATGTGTAGTGAGGCTAGTGTTTCGTGATTCTTATGTACGATAGGTAAGGTAGGAGTCCAGGTAGGGGATGTGAGTCGTTGTTTAGTCTCGTGAAGCTTCTACAGAAGAGGAGTGGAGTCGAGGCTGGTGCAGAAGGAAGGAGGAGGGTTTGTTGTGGTTCCGTAGCCCGGGGGTGAGGGGGGGGGGGTAGTTGCACTGTTTCATTTGTTCTGTAGGGGGGGAGATGCGTAGCCAGGTTACTGTAATCACTGCAGGGGGACGGGGAGCGACCGGAGTCTCACGGGGTCCTTGTCAGTAGGGGTAGTCGTAGTCACCACGGCGCTACTACTGACGAAGGAGGAGCCGCTTGGGCTCCCGTTGGGGAAGATGAGCCTAGCTCACATGGCCGAGACGACCTCAGGCATCAGGGTGGTGCTCGTGTGATTTACGGCGAGTGAACTGCTCGACTCTTTCATATAGATGGAATCTGCCTGCCCCTGGGAGACTGGGCCACCTCACGCAGGTGTATCGTCTGTGTGGACATGGAAGCGAAGTTCACTGAGCTTGTTCCCAGGATATTGAGCGATGGGAAGCTTGACGCGGTGGACTTCGGAAATGAAAGCCATGTTACCTTACCTGCTTGTTACCAGCAGGGAGGTCATGCAAGGTCACGAGACTTAAGCGGGCAGGCTGTGGGATATGAGGTCACTGCTGGGGACATAATGCAAGACTTATGTGGAGTCAGAGAAATGACGCTGCACATATTTACACATATATACATATTTACGCATAGGTATTGAATAAACATTTTGTTTTCGCTTCCGTACACACACATGCTAGTTGTAAGCACATACACTGAGGCAAGTACATATTAGACTTACATCTTGGCTGTGTGAAGACCAGTGTCCACATATAGACCTGCTTGAGGACACACACACACAAACACACACAGACACAGACACACACACACACACACACACACACACACACACACACACACACACACACACACACACATATATATATATATATATATATATATATATATATATATATATGCATACTTTGCTACCAAGGATATATGTATAAATTCATGCATATTCACACTGATACTAGGAAGAATTAAAAATGTATATGAATGAAAACATACACACACGCACACACACACACACACACACACGCCACAACAAACGCCAGGGGTCCTCCCCACTACAACACCCCCCCCCCCCCCCCCCGTCATAAAGCAGGCAGCACAAATGCTGTCCTGAACATTCTTTAAGCTAATTGTGTATAATTTTGCTGTAAATTTAATGTTAGTCGATGTCAAGTAGGTACTAATATATCCGACAATAAACATTGCACCAAGAAAGAAACAACGATGAATGTTGTTGAATGGCCACCTGGCGGAGGTGATCCTTCTTCCTTTATCGCCAGTTCTCCTCTAATTCCACGTCGCAGAATAAACAAACCAAGAACAACAAAAGTAGCCCCGCAAAAATACCCTCGCTGGAATCAAAACAAAGGCCGATATTTCTTCTTTCCCTACCATTGGCCAGAACATGTGGTGATTATAGCCTCATTATCTCCGTTATGTGACACGACATTATATATCCAGTGAACGCCACGATGCGACCCCAAGTCTAACCTAACCCAGTCCCCCTCCCCGACCTGGCGTCGGCGCGGGTTGAGTCTACCCTGCGACACGACACGTCACCTACTGGAGGCATTTATTCGAGGTGTGTGTCGTGATGTTTATTCCCAGACTGTCTGGAGAGACACGTTATTAAAGACGGTATGGTTGATGACAGTCCTAAACCCGGGTAATGTTACTCGTGTAGGGCAGAAGAGTTGGGGTACTGGTACAACTTAAGTCTACTTTAGTTGTCTGAAAAGTTTTCTTACATTTTGTGTGTATATATATTGCAGTAGGTCACAGTGGTGCGCATGATGTAGTATTTGTCGATAACCACGTGGAAATTGATATGTGTGAAGTCCCAAGTGCACTTTCGTGTAATGATCACATCGTCAGGGGAGATACAAGAATGAGATAGAAGACTTGGAACAGTTAATTTATACACAAAGAAGTGGAGGCTGAGCTCAGACGCCGTTGGTGTATATATATATATATATATATATATATATATATATATATATATATATATATACATATATATATATATATATATATATATATATATATATATATATATATATATAATGTATTAGACCAAGCCTAGAATATGCTTCACTCTTTTGGCTACCACACATAAGGAAAAACAAAGAATTCGCAGTGAAGGTTCAGAGGTACCTGGATTAATAGTGGTGAGTTCTAGTAAGAGGGAAAAGGCCAGAAATTTGTCGACTAAGGAAGAGAGAAGGGTAAGGGGTTACTTCATTACAACCTCTAATTTCTTTATCTACTCGTATGATGTCGATAGACACAAGGATAAAAGAACCAAAAGACACAACATGACATTAAGTAAGAAACTTATTAGAAAATATGCAAAGATGTCCATGTGTCGTATGGTGGATGAATGAATTATATTGTGACGATATTTTGAATGTAGACAGCAAACAAGAGATTAAAATGTTGTTTGAAAGCAGAGAAAGTTTAACAGAGGTGCCCCATGAGTGTGTGTGTGTGTGTGTGTGTGTGTATGTGTGTGTGTATACACACGACGGAAGTGCATGACGCCGCTTTTTATTGAAAACATCTTTAACATCGGATCATAATTTAAAACTGCTGTGGTCTTAACTGCATTCGTAAATGACGGACTAAATAAGACACGAAGCGATCGACAAAGAATGCAAAGTCCCCCCCCACCCACCGTGACCTTATCAAGGTAATGAAAGACCTTAATCATCATTGTAGCCATGGTTTACGACCGAACAGTGTGTCCCCTCCAACTGTTTGGCCCCTGACTGTATAGATCCAACAGTTGTATACTGCAAACTCCGCACTCTGTCTCTTTTATAGTCTGGGGTAATGTTTCCTCGTGGCACCTGGCTGTCACAGTCTTTGTCGTATGTCATCAACAAGGCCAGCTATAATCATTCAGGCCTCCTTTAGTCAGTGAGGCTAACTTTAGTCAGCAAGACCAGCTTCTGTAGCAAAGCCAGCTATAATCAGCAAAGGCAGCTGAATTTTCTCCGGAGCAAAATTTTCGAGAATAGCTGATGACGAGCGTGTGTGTGTGTGTGTGTGTGTGTGTGTGTGTGTGTATATATATATATATATATATATATATATATATATATATATATATATATATATATATATCTTTTTTTTTTGCCTGAATGCAGTCGTACATGAGGTAACTGTGTCACAGCTGGGTGTGGTGAGGGAGTGGCTTTGTGTACAGAACTGCGTCTCATTCGCTTCAGTGTGGAGAGTGGCACAGTAACTCTTCTTCTCATTCACATTACAAGATCAGAAGTCCTACGCATCTGCATTGGGAGTTTGTGGTTTACTGAACTGTTTTGAGGCCAGAGTGACCCTACGTTTCAGTTTTATGTCGGTCTGTTAATGGTCGTACGGTAGTCAACCTACATGTGGTCTCTCTCGACTCCCTCGGTCGTGTTCGTCTAATGCACCACCACCACCACCACTACCACCTCGTCCTCCGACTACAACCTCATCTCCACCATTGGAGGGTCATCCTCACCTTTACCTCCACCAGTGAAGGACTACCTCTACATTCACCTCCATCATTGAAGGACTACCTCCAACTTTACCTCCAACATTGAAGGAGTATGTCCAACTTCACCATTGGAGGACTTCCTCCAACTTCACCTCCACCATTGGAGGACTTCCTCCAACTTTACCTCCACCATTGAAGGATAACTCTACATTCGCCTCCACCATAGAAGGACGATCCACCATAGAGGGACGATCTCCATCATTACTTCCACCAGCAACTAACTCCATCACTGATCCCTCCATCTTTACCCCATCCACTGTTTCCTACAACCCTCCCTCCATCTCCCTCACCTCCACCGTCACTTCTATCACCGTCACCGCCTACCTCCCCTCCTCTTCCCCAAGTCCCCCTCCCCATCACATGGTTCCCTCCCTCCCCCTAAACACCCCCTCCCTTCGTGACAGACCCCAGTAACGCCCCAACATCATGTCATCAATATTATATTCAATTGGCGCCCAATTCCCCTCTCCCCCATCCACCCACCCAGAGGGGGTCCAGCCTTACCCACACATAACCCCAGTAATGCATAGCAACCCCCTGTCCCCAGATCCTGGGGGCTTAGGAGGGGGTGAAACATGTGGTGGGGGCGTTGGGGAGCTCTCTCATTCCCCCTCCCCATCCCATTCCCCCTCTCCCTCCCGCTATCTATTACTCCCTGACTGTTTCTCAAATTACTATGTGTCCATGAGTCATTAGTCATGGAGTTACTGCTCTGTGTACAATTTATCGTCTGTGTCATAAGGTGGAAGTAGTTATTTGGATAAGTTATTCTTGTTTTGCATGTGGGAGAGTCCTAGCTGGGAGAGGGAGGGAGAGGGGAGTCGTGAGTTAAGAGGGGTTGAGAGAGAGAGGGGGATACGAGAGAGAGAGAGAGACAGAGAGAGAGAGAGAGAGAGAGAGAGAGAGAGAGAGAGAGAGAGAGAGAGAGAGAGAGAGAGTACATATAAAAGAAGGCTGATGGTCTCTGACTAGTTTATCTGCCGGAGGATAGATGGAGACAGGATAGTAAAGCAGAAGGCTCCTCCCTCACCCATAACTCCCACAGGCACATCAATTGACAGGAAACTAGCGACGGACGATTATGTAAAATGATAACGAATATTCATACATATGTGTGGATATTCCATAGGAAAGAATGGATCAAAACGACCTGATTACAGTTACTGCATATTTTAAGGCAGACGGACTTTAGCCAATGCTCTGTAAAGCTACAGTAATATTGAAATAAGTCCATATCTCATTTTTAAACAGTTTTGACCACTGATTGTTCATATAATTAAAGTAATTGTTTGACCGCACATTTATATTCTAATTAGCCAAGGACCATTTTCCATGAAAGAGTCCTGGTGTTACCTAAGACCTTTCTAAAGGCTCATGCAGCACGTGGTCACGCTACTTCCAGTAGCAGGGAAATGTAGACACCTTTAATTGAGAAGTTCTTTGAGGGGATTTCCAGTTAGGTATACCCTCGCCAAAGTTGACTTTTCACTTTCTGTGTAACCTCGGTGTATTAGTATTAGCTTTCACGCAGCTCCTGAAGTGTCCAGCCTTCCAGAACCCTTCCAGCCAGCCAGCCAGTCAGCAGGCTCTCTGGAAAGCCAGGATCAAGACCGGTATAACTCGTCAGAAATGTTAACTCCTAGACCACGACGGCACGTCCTTTGAGCGTGACCCTTGACCTACCCCTGAGCGGTCAGGTCAAAGGCCACTCCATCATATCCAAGAGTCGAAAACCGTCTTGCTCAAGGGCCGTACCGTCGTGCTAAGGGGTCACACCATCGTGCTTAAGGGTCCTACCGTCGTGCATCGGAGTAGTACCGTTGTACTTAAGGGTCGCTTCGTAGTAGTCAAGGGTTGTATTGTGCTCAAGGGTCTTACCGCAGTCCTCAAGGGTCGTAACGTCGTGCTCAAGGGTCGTATCGTCGTGCTCAAGGGTCGTAACGTCGTGCTCAAGGGTCGTACCGTCGTGCTCAAGGGCCGTAACGTCGTGCTCAAGGGTCGTACCGTCGTGCTCAAGGGCCGTAACGTCGTGCTCAAGGGTCGTATCGTCGTGCTCAAGGGTCGTATCGTCGTGCTCATGGGATTAATGAAGATATGTTTGGTGTGCCCCATGACCAAGAGTGGATTCAAGTATTCGATTAACATTTACATCTTCTTTTGTTCTCTGGCCATAGATGAATAAGTAAACACGGGTTTGTTTTCCCTCCCGACTCGTGGGTAATCAAAAGGATTTTCCTTTGCCTTTTGTTCTTCGCTAACCACACCTGCTCTAAGTGGCATTAATACGAGGAAGACCATAAAACTGAACGGCAGGAAAGAGGCCATTCTCTCGCCGTCCTTCGCAGCTGCACGCATCCAGCCGCTTCACCATTCCCATAGACACCCCCTCCAGCAAAACCACAAAACAATGGGTACCTGTTTGCGCCAACCGAGCAAACTAGCTATTAAACGTCTCCACTGCCTTGTTAACTCCATATGTAACAGCTGGGTTACAGCAAGACTACAGGGTTAAATGCTAGCTTGCTCCAGTACACCTTGCTTTGTTTTGTTGTGTAAATGCCCCCGACGGTGGAGAGAGAGAGGGGGAGGTCTTGCGCTATGTAGATTGCACTAGTCTTCTGTTCACCACCCATTTAGATGTATTTTATTCGCCTTTTATGCTAACTATATCACTGTTACATCCTGAAAGTGCGAATAAAATTCTACAATTAGGGGATTAGGGACTACAAAGCCATTTCAGTGGTAGTTTTATATGTATTGAACGTCCAAAATATGCGTATTTTTTTTCTTATCTAATTACGTTTTACTTAATCACCTTCACCACTTCAGAGTTCTTACTAAATCGATTACATTAATATTTTTTTGTATTAGGTAATTGGATAGAAAACCTTTACTGAGGTAACATTCCAGTCATTTTTTAAGATGTTATCCAGTTATTTTCTCCTCAGTTCTAGAAAGCTCCTCCTGTATCAGGGGAATCCATTTTGGTGTCTAGGATCCAATCATCCTTAACTTGCATGGTTTCAAACGCAAGATTAAAGCAGAGGGGAAATATACATATATGTATACGAAATATGTATAGACACCGTGTAAACATACAGGAACTGTACCAACGTCGATTTTAGAGAGCATTTCATTGACCTCAGTGGTGTAGTGGCTAACGTTGTTGACCATGAAGCACTCACTGAGGCGCTTGCACAGGTTCGAATCCTGATCGTGGCAGTTGGTCCCCAGTCAACCCAGCTGTTCATTTTCCTCTTGAGACTAGGTATCTGTCAGAAGGCAAGGATATATATATATATATATATATATATATATATATATATATATATATATATATATATATATATATATATATATATATATATATATATATATATATTCATTTGCCCTTGCCGTCTCAGCTAACGTAGATGACTAAGTTGTCGTATAACCTGTGGTATTTTTCTCTGTATATGTTGTGCCTTTGGCTACTTTATTATTATTGTTGTTGTTATTATCATTATTATTATTATTATAATTATTATCATTATTATTATTATTATTATTATTATTATTATTATTATTATTATTATTACTATGAATGAAGTACAAGGAGTACCAGCTGAGCCACCCTCTTAAGATGCGTGAGAACGAGAGATATACATTCCAGTAAGTAACTGGTCCGTTTAAGCCCCCACGAGCCACTCATGTCGACACATAAGTCGTCGTTTATGGACTGTCCTCTATAACAGGTCAGTGACCCCTATAACAGGTCAGTGACCCCTATAACAGGTCAATGACCCCTAAATATTTAGGATGCCAACTAATCTTGAAGACCCATAGAACTTCATCAATTCAGAATCTTGTATGGGTAACATTAAACATCAAAACATTTGAATTATGCTCGGGATTTTTTTTGGGCGGCAGCAGCTTTATATCATAACAATCGAGCCTCCTGACGACCAGGTTATCCAGTGAGTTTAGCTAGTAAAGATGTTGGGGTCTGAGTCTCCTTCAGTTGTTAGTGTGTTGCAGCGATCTTGGTCTGGGTGCGGGAGGCACGGAGCCCCAGGCTGGTGTAGACACACACACACACACACACACAGTAGCCGTCTCCTTACGTAGCCCTAATTATCCTGTTTGCTGGAAGGGCGTTGTTGCATCGCCGTCTCTCACGCAGATCCTCGAGTTAATGGGGAGTGAGGCGGAGGTGGGCGGAGGGGGGAGGAGGGAGGAAACGTCACGAGGCCTTTTACATTACTAGCCATGGTCGTATACCTGTTCCTGACGATGCGCGGGTGGGGCACCGCGGCAGCCATGGGCCACCACAGGTCAGGTTAAGGAGGTAGAAAGTGACCAGTTGGTCAGAAAGATGGAGGGTTAGAGTAACCAGAGAGGCCGGACTTTGAAATGAAATAGTTTCAGTGCTTGGCTTACGAGTCTAAAGTGTATAATCCAGTCGAATCCATGAAATGAAATATGTTTGTTGAATAAGACTGATCAGATGTCTTCTAATGGGAATGGGATGAAGTGAATGGGTACCTAGTCACTGTGGACAACATACAGAAAACGTCTGTCTCTTCCCCTCACTCCTTGATCAGTACACAGTGCTTGTGGTGTCTGATGACTCTGAGAATAAGTTCGTTTGTGGTGATTCATGTTTAAAAGACTGTGTTACGCGGCTTAAGATGAATAGCTTCAAGATTCACAGCTGATGTTGTGACCTGGTGGTTGTGACCTGATCATACAGGTGCTTTTGTGACCTGGTGGTTGTGACCTGATCATACAGGTGCTGATGTGACCTGGTGGTTGTGACCTGATCATACAGGTGCTGATGTGACCTGGTGGTTGTGACCTGGTCGCACAGCTGATGTTGTGACCTGGTGGTTGTGACCTGATCATACAGGTGCTGATGTGACCTGGTGGTTGTGACCTGATCATACAGGTGCTTTTGTGACCTGGTGGTTGTGACCTGATCATACAGGTGCTTTTGTGACCTGGTGGTTGTGACCTGATCATACAGGTGCTGATGTGACCTGGTGGTTGTGACCTGGTCGCACAGCTGATGTTGTGACCTGGTGGTTGTGACCTGATCATACAGGTGCTTTTGTGACCTGGTGGTTGTGACCTGGTCATACAGGTGCTGTTGTGACCTGGTGGTTGTGACCTGATCATACAGGTGCTGATGTGACCTGGTGGTTGTGACCTGATCATACAGGTGCTTTTGTGACCTGGTGGTTGTGACCTGATCATACAGGTGCTTTTGTGACCTGGTGGTTGTGACCTGATCATACAGGTGCTTTTGTGACCTGGTGGTTGTGACCTGGTCGCACAGCTGATGTTGTGACCTGGTGGTTGTGACCTGATCATACAGGTGCTTTTGTGACCTGGTGGTTGTGACCTGGTGGTTGTGACCTGGTCGCACAGCTGATGTTGTGACCTGGTGGTTGTGACCTGGTCATACAGGTGCTGTTGTGACCTGGTGGTTGTGACCTGATCATACAGGTGCTTTTGTGACCTGGTGGTTGTGACCTGATCATACAGGTGCTTTTGTGACCTGGTGGTTGTGACCTGATCATACAGGTGCTTTTGTGACCTGGTGGTTGTGACCTGATCATACAGGTGCTGATGTGACCTGGTGGTTGTGACCTGATCATACAGGTGCTTTTGTGACCTGGTGGTTGTGACCTGGTGGTTGTGACCTGGTCGCACAGCTGATGTTGTGACCTGGTGGTTGTGACCTGATCATACAGGTGCTTTTGTGACCTGGTGGTTGTGACCTGATCATACAGGTGCTTTTGTGACCTGGTGGTTGTGACCTGATCATACAGGTGCTGATGTGACCTGGTGGTTGTGACCTGATCATACAGGTGCTTTTGTGACCTGGTGGTTGTGACCTGATCATACAGGTGCTGATGTGACCTGGTGGTTGTGACCTGATCATACAGGTGCTTTTGTGACCTGGTGGTTGTGACCTGATCATACAGGTGCTTTTGTGACCTGGTGGTTGTGACCTGGTCGCACAGCTGATGTTGTGACCTGGTGGTTGTGACCTGGTCATACAGGTGCTGTTGTGACCTGGTGGTTGTGACCTGATCATACAGGTGCTTTTGTGACCTGGTGGTTGTGACCTGATCATACAGGTGCTTTTGTGACCTGGTGGTTGTGACCTGATCATACAGGTGCTTTTGTGACCTGGTGGTTGTGACCTGATCATACAGGTGCTTTTGTGACCTGGTGGTTGTGACCTGATCATACAGGTGCTGATGTGACCTGGTGGTTGTGACCTGATCATACAGGTGCTGATGTGACCTGGTGGTTGTGACCTGATCATACAGGTGCTGATGTGACCTGGTGGTTGTGACCTGGTCGCACAGCTGATGTTGTGACCTGGTGGTTGTGACCTGGTCATACAGGTGCTGATGTGACCTGGTGGTTGTGACCTGATCATACAGGTGCTGATGTGACCTGGTGGTTGTGACCTGATCATACAGGTGCTGATGTGACCTGGTGGTTGTGACCTGATCATACAGGTGCTGATGTGACCTGGTGGTTGTGACCTGATCATACAGGTGCTGATGTGACCTGGTGGTTGTGACCTGATCATACAGGTGCTTTTGTGACCTGGTGGTTGTGACCTGGTCGCACAGCTGATGTTGTGACCTGGTGGTTGTGACCTGATCATACAGGTGCTGATGTGACCTGGTGGTTGTGACCTGATCATACAGGTGCTTTTGTGACCTGGTGGTTGTGACCTGGTCATACAGGTGCTGATGTGACCTGGTGGTTGTGACCTGATCATACAGGTGCTGATGTGACCTGGTGGTTGTGACCTGGTCGCACAGCTGATGTTGTGACCTGGTGGTTGTGACCTGGTCATACAGGTGCTGATGTGACCTGGTGGTTGTGACCTGGTCGCACAGCTGATGTTGTGACCTGGTGGTTGTGAGCTGATCATACAGGTGCTGATGTGACCTGGTGGTTGTGACCTGGTCGCACAGCTGATGTTGTGACCTGGTGGTTGTGACCTGGTCATACAGGTGCTGTTGTGACCTGGTGGTTGTGACCTGGTCGCACAGCTGATGTTGTGACCTGGTGGTTGTGACCTGATCATACAGGTGCTGATGTGACCTGGTGGTTGTGACCTGGTCATACAGGTGCTGATGTGACCTGGTGGTTGTGACCTGATCATACAGGTGCTTTTGTGACCTGGTGGTTGTGACCTGGTCATACAGGTGCTGTTGTGACCTGGTGGTTGTGACCTGATCATACAGGTGCTTTTGTGACCTGGTGGTTGTGACCTGATCATACAGGTGCTGATGTGACCTGGTGGTTGTGACCTGATCATACAGGTGCTTTTGTGACCTGGTGGTTGTGACCTGATCATACAGGTGCTGATGTGACCTGGTGGTTGTGACCTGGTCATACAGGTGCTGTTGTGACCTGGTGGTTGTGACCTGGTCATACAGGTGCTGTTGTGACCTGGTGGTTGTGACCTGATCATACAGGTGCTTTTGTGACCTGGTGGTTGTGACCTGATCATACAGGTGCTTTTGTGACCTGGTGGTTGTGACCTGATCATACAGGTGCTTTTGTGACCTGGTGGTTGTGACCTGATCATACAGGTGCTGATGTGACCTGGTGGTTGTGACCTGATCATACAGGTGCTTTTGTGACCTGGTGGTTGTGACCTGGTCGCACAGCTGATGTTGTGACCTGGTGGTTGTGACCTGATCATACAGGTGCTTTTGTGACCTGGTGGTTGTGACCTGGTCGCACAGCTGATGTTGTGACCTGGTGGTTGTGACCTGATCATACAGGTGCTGATGTGACCTGGTGGTTGTGACCTGGTCGCACAGCTGATGTTGTGACCTGGTGGTTGTGACCTGGTCATACAGGTGCTGTTGTGACCTGGTGGTTGTGACCTGGTCATACAGGTGCTGTTGTGACCTGGTGGTTGTGACCTGGTCATACAGGTGCTGTTGTGACCTGGTGGTTGTGACCTGGTCGCACAGCTGATGTTGTGACCTGGTGGTTGTGACCTGGTCATACAGGTGCTGTTGTGACCTGGTGGTTGTGACCTGATCATACAGGTGCTGATGTGACCTGGTGGTTGTGACCTGGTGGTTGTGACCTGATCATACAGGTGCTTTTGTGACCTGGTGGTTGTGACCTGGTCATACAGGTGCTGTTGTGACCTGGTGGTTGTGACCTGGTGGTTGTGACCTGATCATACAGGTGCTGATGTGACCTGGTGGTTGTGACCTGATCATACAGGTGCTGATGTGACCTGGTGGTTGTGACCTGATCATACAGGTGCTGATGTGACCTGGTGGTTGTGACCTGGTCATACAGGTGCTGTTGTGACCTGGTGGTTGTGACCTGGTCGCACAGCTGATGTTGTGACCTGGGTTTGTGATCTAATTATCCACTTTAGTGATTTGGGGTACCAGGGGGCCTTTTACTTTGACGTAAGGTTATGACCTGAGTGTACAACTGTTGTGACCTGGGGTTGTTTGCTGTTGAGCTGAGGCTTTGCCATGGACATACAGGTTATGACTCTGACTGTGGTATAACCAGCAATATAATTGATAATTACCAGATACCAAAGTAATTTCTTTTTCAATGACGTTGGTTCTGAGCATTGATGATAACTCGAGTGATAATTCTGGCACACTGATCTGGGAATTATCATACGCAGGTGTCATCTGGGAATTATCATACGCAGGTGTCATATACACAAACGTCCTTTAAACCTGTTTTAAGAATAACAGTACAATCTTGCTGTGATGACTAAGGTAGATGATATAATTACGACATCCTGTTGCTGTGATAATTAAGGTAGATGATATAATTACGACATCCTGTTGCTGTGATGACTAAGGTAGATGATATAATTACGACATCCTGTTGCTGTGATAATTAAGGTAGATGATATAATTACGACATCCTGTTGCTGTGATGACTAAGGTAAATGATATAATTACGACATCCTGTTGCTGTGATGACTAAGGTAGATGATATAATTACGACATCCTGTTGCTGTGATAATTAAGGTAGATGATATAATTACGACATCCTGTTGCTGTGATAATCACGTTAAATGATGATTACAGTACATCCTTGCTGTGGTAAATGAGGAATGATAATTATAGTACACCCTTTGCTGTTATAACGACGATGAATTATAATTGAAATACACCCTTGCGGTGGTAATTACGATGAATGATAATTATAGTACATCATTACCGTGATTATTATTATGAGTGATAATTACAATGTACCCTTGTTGTAATAATCACGAAGTTTGCAATGGTCCCTTGCTGCAAACATTGTAATACATGATAATTCGGTACAACCTTGCTGTAATATCTTTGATTAACATACAGAACACTTGTGTTATTATAACAACACTGGGTGAAGATTATAGTACACCCTTAGTGTAATAATTACAACTGACTATAATCACAGTACATCCTTGGTACTGTAATTACGATATGTTATAATTACCGTACAACTTTATTGTAATAATTTCAAAACTTGCCCCCGTGTTAATTAACAGAGTCTCTTGTGATAATCAGGATAAACATTTGTGATAATTGTGATACACTCACACGTGGCTTCGATGATCGATCGCTCGAGTCATTTTCAACACGATGGAGCCAACGTGTGACAGGTAAAAACAGTTAGGTAAATCACTTCAGCCCGGCAGCTTTATATTATCAGACGACCCACCGTGACACCTGATATATCGATAGCTATTGTGGCAGTTTATCATAGCACGAAGACATGACAGCTGCAGTAGAGGTACCAAGAGTTCCTCTCTACTCCGGCTATAAATTTCTACGAGCCAAGATAGAGAGGTCATTTATAGGTAATGTCCAGCAAATGACTTGTTGTGTAACCTAAGTATATGTGATAGAATATAATGGATCACTTCTGGGTATACTGGCCTCCAGTATATTACGGTAGAGAGAGGGTATACTTTACGTAGAGAAGTATGTATGTTGATAGAGGAGGAAATATATGTGTATATATATATATATATATATATATATATATATATATATATATATATATATATATATATATATATTATATATATATATATATATGTGTGTGTGTGTGTGTGTGTGTGTGTGTGTGTGTCTGTGTGTGTCTGTGTGTATGTATGTATGTATAATTGTGACGAGTTGAAAAGCCTTCACGTAGAGAATGTTTGAGTCTTGTGAAAGATAGATCTCCCTCAGTGAGGGAGATAAGTCTCACACACTGAGGAAAGCGAATAACCTCATTTATTAAAGGAA
The DNA here is from genome assembly GCF_036320965.1 of Panulirus ornatus. NCBI lineage: Eukaryota > Metazoa > Arthropoda > Malacostraca > Decapoda > Palinuridae > Panulirus > Panulirus ornatus. The sequence goes on along the minus strand of NC_092233.1, from coordinate 3,737,039 downwards.
GTAAAATCTCCCTCAGCGAGACTGAAAAATCTCCCTCAGTCAAGGGAGCCAATCTACCGTAGTGTGAGATGCAAATATTCCTCACCTGAGAAAAAGACAAGATAAAGATGGAATTTCCTTTTGCCGATATTGAGAAATATCTTCCACTGAGAAACTCAGATCATCCCTACGGACAGAGAGATATTTCTCTTCCTGAGAGAGAGAGAGAGAGAGAGAGAGAGAGAGAGAGAGAGAGAGAGAGAGAGAGAGAGAGAGAGAGAGATAACACTTGCGATGAGATTTTGTGGAAAGAGGGCCGGCGCGTAGCACCCACCGCAGGGAAATATATAGAGATACGAAGAGCGAGGCGTGTGAGTTATTATGTGTGAGATGGAGTGTGTGTGTGTGTGTGTGTGTGTGTGTGTGTGTGTGTGTGTGTGTGTGGAGTAAGAGCCAGCAACAGCCCCACGTGTGGCTGAGGCAGGAAGGAAAGACCTAGGGTTAAGGAGTAAGGCTTGACAGCCACTGAAGTACAAGTTACAGAGAGAGAGAAGGGGAGGAGGAGGGGTGGTGAGGGTACTTGTTTACTTGCGAGAGATCAGGGCTGAGAGAGCCATGAAACATCTGACAGTCGATCTGACATGTATGGGGAGAGGGAGGGAGGGAGGGAGAGGAGGAAGGGAGAGAGAGGAGAGAGGGAGCAGGCCTGGTATGAGGAGGGAGAAAGGGAGAGTGAAAGAGATACAGGGAGTGGGAGAGGTTGATATAGAAGGAAAGGGAATGGAAGAGACAGAAGAAGGAGTAAGATAGGTGGAGGAAGAGAGGGGGAGTGTGGAGGGAGGGAGGAAAGGGGAGGGGAGTGGAAAGTGAGAGCACTGGACTGGGAAATGATTCTGGAATTGTAGTTAATTATGACGGATGAGGTAAGTTGGGCCGTAATATCTCCCCCTTAGGGAGAGACATCCTACCATCTCGCAAGGTCTCTTATATTTGTCTCTATCTCTCATCTTGTAGCACAACCGTTTGAGTCGCCGTGAGGCTGATGGATGAGGCATGGGTAAAGCTAATTATCTCGTGGTCTGAAGGGCGGGGGGGGGGGGGGGATAAAGATCCCAGAGAGAAAGAGATACGAAGATAGAGAAGAAAAAAAACTATATAAGGGAACTCTGCCAATCTTACCAGCGAAGTACTACCATCTCTGTTGGTTATGGATAGCCCGACCTTCCTCTTCGAAGGTCTTGTAACTCTGGTGTTTAATGTTATATTGCTTCTTGTCTCTATGTAATGTTGGGGTTGGGGAAGTAGTGGTGGAGGGACGAGGGTCGATTACCTCGTAGGTAATGAGAGAACCTGTGGCCTACTTATTTTGAGAGAGAAATATTTTATTCTGTCGCTCTACTGTACTAACATATATTTTGGGTTGTGTTTACTGTATGATGTTGTATATATCTTGACCTTATCTTGGACTCGGCCTAATACCATCTTTATAAGGAAATACCATAACAAATGTCTAAGTGAAGTTACTTTATATACTCTTATAAGTAAATGCTACAGCAGATAGATGTCTTCTTTTACCTGTATTACGTTTGTAAGTAAACATATCGAATAAGATTTAATTGGGATAAGTATGTGTATGTCATTAAAGAAAGGTGACTGAAGTTACCTAATTTAATCGTTTTAAGTAAATGTAATGACGAAAATGTAATCGGTCTCCACTTATAACTACTTTTACTGATATCTTTGGTTATCTTATTTTACTCTGGGGCACTTCAAGGATATATATATATATATATATATATATATATATATATATATATATATATATATAGTCGTACATCCTATAGCATTTTTTCTTCTCGTGACATTTTCTGTTAGACGAAACCATTTAAATTCCTTGTCACGTAAAGCATATGTATTAATATCCTCATATAAAATGAAAATGAAAGAAAAAAATAAATTGGAAACAATTTGCTCTGAAAGTGTTACTATAAGCATATAGAGTTCATAACAATCTCTAAATGTTTGAAATAGAATTTTGAACAGAGGATCACATTCAAATTAGACCTCCAGCCATTAGAACCTTAGATTATATCAAGATGTAATGAAAGTCGACAATATTGCAAAATACCATTTATTAGAAAATGTCGAAGTAATGGATATGTCTCATGTGTCTTGTAGTTAATTAACACCCACAGTAAAAGAAAAAGTACTTTTTTTTTACGGTATCCAACTCATAAATTCTCTTGCTAGTTCATTTATTCATGATTAAACTTACTAAAGATTGAAGTGTTGTATTGGATTTCTTATCTGGTATTGCTCATGATCATAATATTCATTCACATTTTTTTCTCACACACACATATATATATATATGTGTATATATATATATATATATATATATATATATATATATATATATATATATATATATATATATATATTTTTATTTTCAAATTTCGAAAAGAAGTAACAGAGAAGGGGGCCAAGTAAGGATATTCCCTCAAAGGCCCAGTCCTCTGTTCTTAACGCTACCTCGCTAATGCGGGAAATGGCGAATAGTATGAAAGAAAGAAAAGATATATATATATGTATATATATATATATATATATATATATATATATATATATATATATATATATATCCTGAATGTTTTCACGTTACTTTAATTGCCTAGATTCATTTTGAGTCGCTTTACACTTCATTGGTTCTTTAGTTATTAATATGATTTAAAGAATTTGGTCATTTAGCCTAGATTATATGATTTTCTTTTTCCTTAATAGATTAGTAATGATATATATATATATATATATATATATATATATATATATATATATATATATATATATATGTATATATATATATATATATATATATATATATATATATATATATATATATATATATATATATATATACATATATCATTACTAATCTATTAAGGAAAAAGAAAATCATATAATCTAGGCTAAATGACCAAATTCTTTAAATCATATTAATAACTAAAGAACCAATGAAGTGTAAAGCGACTCAAAATGAATCTAGGCAATTAAAGTAACGTGAAAACATTCAGGATATATATATATATATATATATATATATATATATATATATATATATATATATATATATATAGATAGATAGATAGATAGATAGATAGATATAGATATATATGATGTCAACAAAATTGGAAAAGGAAAATACCTTTTAATTGAAGAAGATGTACGTGCTTAATAAGGTGGAGGGGGCTAATGATGATCATTAGGTCATAGTTTCTCATCTTATTATATGAAGAATGGAAACTTGCTCTGCTTCTCCTTCATGTTATATACGATTAACTATTTAGAATTCTAAAGTTAAAGGTCTTTCAACCCTAGAATTTTATCGACCCTCTGTCAACCCCCTGTCGACCCAAGACATGTATCGACCCCCTGCACTGTTCCATCGACCCCTGGAGAGTCTATAATGACCTCTTTGAGAACTACTTGATTACATGGGGTTCCTCCTGTGACCTGTAGTTAACAGATACAGTCGATTGTTAATCATATTATAATTAACTTGTAATCTTGAGAAAGATTTTTTTTGGTGTTTTTCTATATTTCACTTTTCTTAAGAATGCGTTTACGTCATTGTGGGAATGATTGACTTGGCCAGGATGCAGAATAAAAAGAATATTATGCCACTTTATTTTCACTTATATTATTGTATTTACTTATAAAGTTGATACAGGTGACTCGTGTTACATATATGTTACTGTATCTACTTATAAAAATGATGGACTTGACCTAATTATATACTTGTTAGTGTATTTATGTATGTAAATTATATCTGGTGACTCCGATTAGTATAATTTTCGGTACTTTAATTGAGTACTTAAGCGTTATTAGTGCAGTGGTCATTATCATTAGTGCTGTCTGTACTGCAATTAGTAACGGTCAGATTACTTCATTCGTGTTATCTGTAATATTGTTGTTATCGTGTTATCTTTTCTCGTGGATCCTTCAGTATCTTTAGTGTGATCGTTAACATTATCTTTGATATTACAGGTTAGCTTCAGTGTTGGCAGTGTGGTGTATATCACATTCTTGGTGTGTTCTTCAATATGTATTAAGATATGGCCAGTAACTTATCATCATGATTCACATATCTAAAAATGGCAATGTCTGAGATATTGTGTACACTGTATATATGTATGTTCTATGATTCTATAGAATGTGTGCATATCAGAGATATGTATGCTCTCTATCATCATGTATAATCAAGTATGCATATACATAGAAACAGTCACTGAAATGTTCTTCGATGCAAGCATATGGAAAGCAGGTATGTTAAAGGACTCACACCAGTAGGATAAGAACGTACGTAAAACTATAAACACAGAGGAATTAACACACACACACACACACACACACACACACACACACACACACACACATAACACAAGTACAGGTACTTAAAAAAGAATTACGATTCCACTGGAAGTAATTCCTTGCGCCACTATCACGTTCATGGACCAGATTGTAAACAAACGCTTGCACTTGGCGTGGGTAAGTGTATACACGCACTCAGTGCTAACGAGTACATACGCTAGAGTGTACACGCACTCTGCACTAACGAATACATACACAAGTGTGTACACACACTCTGCACCATCGGACACACACACGTGTGTACATGCACTCTGCACTAACGAATACTCACACGTGTGTACATGCACGCAACACTAATGAGGAAACGTACTCAGATCTCGCTCCATTGAGTGTAGAATCTACGACTTGATACAAGTGTTTCTTGAGTTTTAATGATATATATATATATATATATATATATATATATATATATATATATATATATATATATATATATATGATTATGATATCCGCCCAACATGTGAGACGGATTTCATAATTCCAGACTATGAGCTGAGAGTAACAAAGACTTTGTACACGTAACATGAGAGATCCATTTTCGTCCATTAATCATCAAAATGGATTTTGAGTAACTGGTCGGTTGTTTGGGCTTTTGGCCTATCATCTGCCTGGGTTTTAATATCACCTGCCTGGGTTGTTAAGGGCGTCAGGTTCAAGCGACCTCCACTAACTGGATGATCTTTGAACACCTTCTTCAGGTGTTGAGGATAGTTGTGAAAACCCCAAATGCTAGGTCATTATGCATGTGACCCAGGTTTAGGTCATTATGCATGTGACCCAGGTTTAGGTCATTATGCATGTGACCCAGGTTTAGGTCATTATGCATGTGACCGAGGTTTAGATCATTATGCACGTGACCCAGGTTTAGGTCATTATACATGTGACCGAGGTTTAGATCATTATGCACGTGACCCAGGTTTAGGTCATGTTTTGGTTTGTTGGGTTTAACGGCCGACGATCTATGAGGAAGTTCATTAGGCCAACAAACCTTTTTGTTTTATAAGTATATATATATATATATACTGTCAGTATATGATGCGGTGGTCCTATAGCTAACGTTCCTATAACTTTAATTGTCGAGGAAATTAGATATGCAAATGCGTTTTTATTGTTTCATTTAGTCATGGACCAGTTTAAAGCTGTATACTGAGATTTTTTTATTTTATTTTTTTATGTAATTAATCTGTGATATATGTTGGGGTCAAATGATGGCTGCGTGATTACACCAACCATATTGATTAACTTATTTTTTTTCAAATCTAAGTTTGATGATGAGAGTAGAGTTGGCGGAACGTTGCTATATATATATATATATATATATATATATATATATATATATATATATATATATATATATATATATATAATTGTTAGGGAGGTAAATGCAAGAGTTTTGGAAAGAGGGGCAAGTATGAAGTCTGTTGGGGATGAGAGAGCTTGGGAAGTGAGTCAGTTGTTCGCTGATGATTCAGCGCTGGTGGCTGATTCATGTGAGAAACTGCAGAAGCTGGTGACTGAGTTTGGTAAAGTGTGTGGAAGAAGAAAGTTAAGAGTAAATGTGAATAAGAGCAAGGTAATTAGGTACAGTAGGGTTGAGGGTCAAGTCAATTGGGAGGTGAGTTTGAATGGAGAAAAACTGGAGGAAGTGAAGTGTTTGAGATATCTGGGAGTGGATCTGGCAGCGGATGGAACCATGGAAGCGGAAGTGGATCATAGGGTGGGGGAGGGGGCGAAAATTCTGGGGGCCTTGAAGAATGTGTGGAAGTCGAGAACATTATCTCGGAAAGCAAAAATGGGTATGTTTGAAGGAATAGTGGTTCCAACAATGTTGTATGGTTGCGAGGCGTGGGCTATGGATAGAGTTGTGCGCAGGAGGATGGATGTGCTGGAAATGAGATGTTTGAGGACAATGTGTTGTGTGAGGTGGTTTGATCGAGTGAGTAACGTAAGGGTAAGAGAGATGTGTGAAAAAAAAAAGAGCGTGGTTGAGAGAGCAGAAGAGGGTGTTTTGAAGTGGTTTGGGCACATGGAGAGGATGAGTGAGGAAAGATTGACCAAGAGGATATATGTGTCGGAGGTGGAGGGAACGAGGAGAAGAGGGAGACCAAATTGGAGGTGGAAAGATGGAGTGAAAAAGATTTTGTGTGATCGGGGCCTGAACATGCAGGAGGGTGAAAGGAGGGCAAGGAATAGAGTGAATTGGAGCGATGTGGTATACCGGGGTTGACGTGCTGTCAGTGGATTGAATCAAGGCATGTGAAGCGTCTGGGGTAAACCATGGAAAGCTGTGTAGGTACGTATATTTGCGTGTGTGGACGTATGTATATACATGTGTATGGGGGGGGGGGTTGGGCCATTTCTTTCGTCTGTTTCCTTGCGCTACCTCGCAAACGCGGGAGACAGCGACAAAGTATAAAAAAAAAAAAAAAAAAAATATATATATATATATATATATATATATATATATATATATATATATATATATATATATATATGTATATATATATACATTGGAGAGGATCACAATTTTGCGCATGATCAAGTATATTCCTACGAGTCCACGGGGAAAATGAAACACGATAAGTTCCCAAGTGCACTTTCGTGTAATAATCACATCATCAGGGGAGATACAATAAAGCAATATAAGTCAGTTGATATACAACGAAGAGACGTAGCAAGGACGCCATTTTTTGCCCGATATAATTGCCTTAGTACCCCACTTTTCCAGGAGCTCCTTGCAGGTCCAAAGGTGTGATATTTTTGGTCGCAACGAAATGGACAGCTTAGGAGAGGGTAGTGCTTACCATGATATAGCCTCGCCAAAGGTGACTTTTCACTCGCGCTGTAAGCTCATGCATGCGGAGTCTGGTAGCACACAGACACACACACACACACACACACACATATATATATATATATATATATATATGTACATATATGTGTGTGTGTGTGTGTGTGTGTGTGTGTGTAATTGTAGAGTACTACTGCGCTTTTCGCCATTTGCGTCACTTGTCGCCCACCGAAGTGTGTTGGGGTCACATGAAAGATTAGCCCGTGGTGTGTGTAAGGGTGCGTGGGATCACGTCACCTAAACAGGAAAGAGAACCATAAACTCCGCCAATTTGCCTCACCGCAAAGAAAATGGGTTCTGGTACGTGTCAAAGGTTTAAAACCATTCATTTTCGAAAGCTGTTTGTGAAATATATAAGCTCTGGACTCGTTGTAGATGATTGTGAGTGAAAATAAATCTATATGAAATATAGAGAAAAAGAGGAAGAGGAGGAGGAGGAGGAGGAGGAGGAGATGGAAGACTGGGGGTTGACGGTTGAGACAAGTGGTCCCCCCTCGGGTATGTGGACCTGCACACAGTACGAAAAACACCGCAAGATACGAGTGCATTTGGGGTCCGGACCGACAACTTTCTAGCTATGCCCCGAGATTTACTGGGCTATGAATTCTTCACCTGACCCATTCATTGCCCCCCGGTAAGTCTCCATTGCTCACCAATTAGGAATAATAATTTTCTGTGAGCCCAGAGTCCGTGTGGCAGTGTGAGAAAGGTTTATAGCCTTTGATAGTAATGCTGTTTGAGTTATTAAGGCAATTTACTACTTGCTAGAGATGACGAGAGGTCCCTCCCTCCGGCCTGGTGACGGATCGTCTGTGTTTAAGTAGGTCAGCACTAGGACCCGGTGACCAGAAATGTCTGCAGTGGGTGAGGGAGGAGGGAGGTGCCTGCCTTGCTTCGCCCCCGCCATAAACCTCACATAAAACCCGACATTAATAAACCCCAGAGCGAAAGAGAATTTATATATGTGTGTGTATATCTATGTATATATATCATTCTAACATATCATACCTTCCCTGTAGTTTACAGTAGAACAAAAAGTAAATATTTGACATGGACATTCTCAGGGAATGAGTCCACGGTTTTTATTTATACATTTTGGAGTAGAGAATAATCCTTTGGAGGTTGGTAAGAAATTCTTTAGTGAGAAGTTTGTATCTTGAGGGCTGTGACCTCCTGAATCAAAAACGGTACAAAATCAACATCTAGTTTATAATCTAATCATTATCTTTATGTAGATATTTAGATATTGTGGATTACCCCCCCCCCCCCCCCCAGACTGCCTGGTTCTAGTATTTGGATATTTAGATGTTGTGGATTACTACCCCAAGCTGTCTGGTTCTAGTATTTAATCTTGTTTTTGATTATCGTCTTCCTACATTCCACCTGTTTTATGGTTTCTTGTTTTACGTTGCAACACCAGACGAAAATATTTCGTGACGAATGAAATTCCTTCATTCTCCATTTCTCTTTAGTTCATTCACCATTTCCCTCGCTTGCCAGCACAACACAAAGCATCTTCTTTCATTTACCTTCTTTCTTTCCTAAATAATATAATCTGTCTCATTCCGCGTACCGTCAACCTCTCCTTTTTACGGTACAATCTGTCTACCGTACCGTCACCTCTGCTTTCAGTACGGTACACCACATCTCGTTTCCTACGTGTTTTGTTTCATACTTTTCACCTTCAGTAACGACAACCATCTTGTTTTACGTACCTGCCCCTCACGTACCTGTACCGTCGTGTATCACGTACCTGCCCCTCACGTACCTGTACCGTCGTGTATCACGTACCTGCCCCTCACGTACCTGTACCGTCTTGCCTCATGTACACCATCGCCTCAATATACCGTTTTATGAACACCGTCTTTCTTCTTTCACAGTGGCATACCTTCCCATCCCTCTCTCTCACCCTTCCTGCCTCTCCCACGGTGCCACACCCCATCCTTCCCGTGCCTCCCACGGTGCCACACCCCATCCCACCTTCTCTCCCACGGTGTCACACCCCATCCCACCTTCTCTCCCACGGTGCCACGCCCTATCCCACCTTCTCTCCCACGATGTCACACCCCATCCCACCTTCTCTCCCACGGTGCCACGCCCCATCCCACCTTCTCTCCCACGGTGCCACGCCCCATCCCACCTTCTCTCCCACGATGCCACACCCCATCCCACCTTCTCTCCCACGGTGCCATACCCTGTCCCTCCCATCTCTCCCACGGTGCCACACCCATCCCACCTTCTCTCCCACGGTGCCACGCCCTATCCCACCTTCTCTCCCACGGTGCCACACCCTATCCCTCCCGTCTCTCCCACGGTGCCACACCCACCTCCTCCCGTCTCTCCCACGGTAACACCTTTGCTCCCGCTGCCCCTACCTTGGGCCTCGGCCCCCACGCTAATATAATTACAACTGTCCAAATACCGTAGTGGTGGTGGGGGATAATGCAGGCAGCTGCCACAGTCAGGAGCAATTGTCACTTGTAATGGTTCAATCCATCAGCTGACCTGACATGAACACACGCAAGGCTCGCAGTCCGGCGGCCACCACACGCCACCACACGCCCTGGGAGAGGGGCAGGGGAGAGGGAGGGTGGCGTGGGAGAGGGAAGAGGGGGAAAAGAGAGAAAGGAAGGGGGGCAAGGAGGGGGAGAGATGAGAGAAGAAGGGGGTTCAGATACGATGAGGGAGAGGGTACGTTTGGCAGGGAAGGATAAAGTAAGAGCGGAGGAAGAGGGGAGGGAGGTAGGGTGACGAGGGAGAGGGTATGGGTATGTGGGGAGAGGAGGATAGGTAAGGAAAGGGGAGAGGATGAAGGGGGAGTTAGGGATTATGGTCAGGGAGGAGGAAATATAGGTAAAAAGGAGGTAATAGCCTTGAGTAAGAAGTTGCTACTGAAGTAGGATGGAGGATGGGAATAAGGTAAGGTTTAAGGAAAACAAGAAAGAAAAGCAATAGGGAAGGGGGAAAGGAAAGAAAAAAGTTGAGGAAGGAAAGACGATGATAGGGAAGTATATAGGAAGGAAAGACGATGATAGAGAAGTTTATGGGAAGGAAAGACGATGATAGGGAAGTATATAGGAAGGAAAGACGATGATAGGAAAGTATATGAAGGAAAAATAATGATAGGGAGGTATGTGAAGGTAAGGGCACATACAGGATGAGTGTGTATGTGATCTTAGAATCATCCGAACCCGGGGTCATAAATACTTCGGTTATCATTCAGCTAATTTCCAGACCTTCTGTACACTATCACTTCGGTTATCTGGACCCCTGATTTACGGTCATTTCTGTAATCGAACCCCAGTCTACTACCGATTCGATTATCCGAACCCTCGAACCACTGTCACTCCGATTATCCGGGCCTCGGGCGCACCACAGACCAGATCTGACATGTGACCCACCCGAGCATCTGTGATTGGACAGAAGGTCATAACCAGTAAATGACCAATTAAGAACAAGGTCTAATGATTAAAAAAACAAGTCTAATTACATTCCCTACCCCAGGCTGGCATTATAATTAACCGGATGATGATGCACGATGGCCATTAGAGTGGGGAAAAAAGAGGTTATGGTATTTATGACCTTTGGGTCGGTGGTCATTAAGGGTGTTTACAGTGAGCTTGTCTTGGGTAGTTGAACACATCAGCTACAGTGGCCAGAGATGGTGAACAAACATGTTACTTCCATTAAGGTTTGATATATGTATCTTAGGTAAATACTTATATACTTTTAGTCAAATAGCCATGATATATAGGACTATATATATATATATATATATATATATATATATATATATATATATATATATATATATATACATATATATATATATATATATATATATATGAAGGTAAAATCGAAATTCAGTAGGAGTTCATATGATTTTATTTAACACGTAATTTTTCTATACATGTGACACAACATGTTTCGCGGAGACAATCCACCTCATCAGGTGCAAACAATTCCTCTAAGACGTATCTTTAGGCAGTTATGTTATCCTGAGTGGTTTTTGAACTAGGCTTACTGGAAAACTAGGAAGACATTTTATGCATCTAGTAACAAAAATGTGGAAAATGATGATAGGTTTGAATGTTTTGTGTTGTCCTATTCTCCTAACTTTGCTAATATAAGGCAGGTACTAAAAAACAGTGCTTTTAATGTTGTCTTCCAGGACAATAATACTATCAGTAAGACTTTGATTAAAAGTGCGGCAAATTATCCAAAAATTGCTAGTGTTTACGCCATGAAATGTAAGGCATGTCTAGATGTATACATTGGCCAGACTGGGGAAAACAGTAAGTGAGAGATGTTATTGGCACCGTCACTCAGTACGCAGGGATGACCACAAAAATGCGATCGCAAAGTACTGGCATGAAAACGATTACCCTGTAGACCTTAACAACCCAGTTACATCGTACCTGTCTCGTGATTATGCTACCTGTAACGTCATTGAATCTTCCTTAATTGCTAATACTAAGAACTTTTGTTTGTCATCAAGCAACTTTAAGGCACATCCTATTATCAACCAAATCATTGTGAAAGAATTGTCAAAGAAGGATAACATAAGAGATGGTCAGACACCTATCTTGTTACCCAGGCCAACTCCCTCCACACAGACCCCCCTTAACCAATTGGCATCCCCCACTTGCCCTTCAATGGTCAGGCCAGTATGTCGTCTAGAATGGCAGAGGCAAGACAGAATTTTTGAGATGGTGTTGAGATTTAAAAGATTTTATGACTTATTTGCACCTGATGAAGCGGGGCGTCTCGGTGAAACATACTGTGCCACATGTAGAGAAAAATTACATGTTAAAATTATGTGAACCATATATATATATATATATATATATATATATATATATATATATATATATATATATATATATATATATATATATGTTGATCAACATCCAGGCCCCACAAAACTTTCCATGGTTTACCCCAGACGCTTCACGTGCCCTGGTTCAGTCCATTGACAGCACGTCGACCCCGGTATACCACATCGTTCCAATTCATTCTATTCCTTGCACGCCTTTCACCCTCCTGCATGTTCAGGCCCCGATCGCTCAAAATCTTTTTCACTCCATCCTTCCACCTCCAATTTGGTCCCCCACTTCTCCTCGTCCCCTCCTCCTCTGAAATCCTCTTTGTCAATTTTTCCTCACTCATTCTCTGCATGCGACCAAACCATTACAGTACACTCTCTTCTGCTCTCTCAACCACACTCTTTTTATTACAAGACATCTCTCATACTCATTCATTACTTACTCTATCAAACCACCTCACACCACATGTCCTCAAACATCTCATTTCCAACACATCCACCCTCCTCCGCACAACCCTATCTATCGCCCCTGCCTCGCAACCGTATAACATTGTTGGAACCACTATTCCTTCAAACATACCCATTTTTGCTTTCCAAGATAACTTTCTCGCCTTCCACACATTCTTCAACGCCCCCAGAACCTTTGCCCCCAAGCTATTCTCTGTGAAAAAGTCCTGGTATTACCTACGCCTTCTTTCTGAAGGCTCCTGTAAGGCTGCACTGCTCGCAGTTGCATGGAGATGTAGACTTCTTTGGAGTGAGAAGTTCTTTGAAGAGACTGTAATCCCAGGGAAGAAGCTTTGCCAGATGTGACTTTTCCACGCGCGGTGTGCGTGACAGAGGGAGAGTCTACCTCCTTACAAGTACCCATGACAACATTTTGTCATGATAGCTGCGGAGCGAGCGCTTATTAATCACCGCCGAGAGAGAGAGAGAGAGAGAGAGAGAGAGAGAGAGAGAGAGAGAGAGAGAGAGAGAGAGCAATCATCTCTCCAGTATAATAATCTTCCCACAACAGATCATCAGTAATATAATCTCATGTTAGACATAACGAGTAATTACGTGTCTAATTCATCCCCATCTCGTCCCGACTTTCTGATGGCTCTCAGCCTCGACTCTGATCATACCCGCAACACGTATCATCACCAGTGTTAACTGTGGGTTTAACCAGGCTGCATCTGACCCTAATAACCCACAGTTCCTTCCCAGACTCACAATTACGTTCCCTAATCAAAGAAATTCAGTGGAGGACTCCATGCCAATCCCACGTCTTCCTTAGAGAGACGATGATTGGTGGGAGACCAAAATCGACCTAATCAGGTTTACGCCTAGTATTTTACCAATCAGCTGGCTTAAGTTACTTTCACAAGTAATTTATTATAAAACAAGTGCCGAGCTGGTGGCAGCACAGGTACACTGTTAGGTCGGGTTCATCGAAACACCGAGTAATTAGTTTCATTGTATCATAAGTTTAATCGGGACGTCGGGTAATTAGTTTCATTGCATCATTCCCATTTACGTCTGTGGGTCGACGGGCTGGCACTGCATGCTAAATGCATGATGGTTATTTACAGACTCGAATAATGACGCGGTTAATGAGGTCCATATGAATGTTCCCAATGTAATCAATGACGGTTTACAGCTGTTGTGGCCTGCTGTACGACTTGGTTCATTGGGAGCGTCGAATTGGCTCATTCGAGACTTCGAATTGGCTCATTCGAGGCTCTTAATTGGTTTGGTCGGTGCTTCGATTTGGTTCATTCGTAGCTATGAATTGGTTCATTCGGAGCATCGAACTGGTTCAATGGAGGTGGAAGGGGGCATAGAACTGGGCTCATTCGAAGCTTTGGCTTGATTCATTCGGGGTTTACTGATTGTTTTATTTAGAGCTTTAAATTGGTTCATATGGAGCTTTGGACTGGTTTATCGGGGATTCAGATCTAAAGCTACGTATGGTCGACCTGAAACTTCGAAGTATTTCATTCGTAGCTTTTGAATTATTCATTTGGAGCTTTCAAGTGAGCCATTCGAAGCTTCGACACGGTTCATTCTGAGATATCAGTTAGTTTACTCTGAGCTTGGAACATGATGGTTCGCATGGCTCGAATCTTCGAACTTGAACTGCTGGTTTTTGAGAAACACTTCTGTTGTTTACTGAGCAAGAAGAGGAACCACCAGAAAAATATAGGAGCAAAAACACAAAGAAATACAAAGTGGAAAGTATTACACAGCAAACAACCACAAGAACAACAATCACGAGCACACACTGACAACTGGAATGACTATAAGAAACCAAACAAATAATGACAAAGACAATGAAAATGAAGAATGAAGGAAATGATGAGGCAAGGAACAAGGTAAAGCAATAGAAAACGGAAAACATATGAAGGAAGAGGATGGGAAGCCAGAACAAAGAGAGAGACAGAGAGAGAGGGGTGTTTAAATTGGTCATCTTGCCCAATCCCAAGACGACTTATGGTATCATTTGTCACAACATCAGAGTATCCAAGATAACCAGAGATAACAGAAGAATAACAGATGAAGTCATGGACACCACATAGATAACCAGACTTGCAGACGAAACCAGAAACAATTCTGAAATCGAACTGAGACTGTGAATACAGGACTGAAATAAAGTGTTATGAACACTGAGTTAGAAAAGATACTTTTGCGGTTAAAACATACGATTAGTAGATCATTGTAATACCTTTCTTGGCTCGTTTCCACCAGGTATTTATCTACCGCGTTACGAAACATATCTGCAATAATAAACATGTTTATCGACCACGTTATGAAGCATATCAATAATGATAAACATGCATGATCATCATTACTACTCACTCAGCCACTAATCCCATCATTAAACAAACACAGAGGAAATGTGCGTTCAACTTCGTAAGGCTAAAGAACAGAGTGACCTGAGGCAGATTACTATGGAATAAAAAAGTTAATTATATGCTCGCACATCGAGTTCATCATTTACATTGTGTCTCTCACGGTTCAAAGATACTATGAAGCAACTGAACCTGTGATTAGCTTCAGATAAATTAATTGTTATTCACAATAATAAACCAGAAGAAAACTGGTTTTAGAGGTAGTTTAAGAGCAAGTTGTTATGGGAACATTAGACAATATCTCATCAAGTGATTCATTAGAAAAGAGGATACTTAGAATTAGAATGGAACGTTAGTAACTAAGGTTTTATTCATGAGGAAATGACTAAGAATATAAAAGGTTTTGATAAATTTAGGTGTTTTTCTTGTGGCATTAGCGATCTGAAGAACATGGCAGGTGGATGACCAACTGTGATGATGACATGTGTGGTGTGTGTGTGTGAGAGAGGAGAGAGAGAGAGAGAGAGAAGAGAGAGAGAGAGAGAGAGAGAGAGAGAAGAGAGAGAGAGAGAGAGAGAAGAGAGACAGAGAGAGAGGGGTGTTTAAATTGGTCATCTTGCCCAATCCCAAGACGACTTATGATATCATTTGTCACAACATCAGAGTATCCAAGATAACCAGAGATAACAGAAGAATAACAGATGAAGTCATGGACACCACATAGATAACCAGACTTGCAGACGAACCAGAACAATTCTGGAATCGAACTGAGACTGTGAATACAGGACTGAAATAAAGTGTTATGAACACTAAGTTAGAAAAGATACTTTTGCGGTTAAAACATACGATTAGTAGATCATTGTAATACCTTTCTTGTTTCGTTTCCACCAGGTATTTATCTACCGCGTTACGAAACATATCTGCAATAATAAACATGTTTATCGACCACGTTATGAAGCATATCAATAATGATAAACATGCATGATCATCATTACTACTCACTCAGCCACTAATCCCATCATTAAACAAACACAGAGGAAATGTGCGTTCAACTTCGTAAGGCTAAAGAACAGAATGACCTGAGGCAGATTACTATGGAATAAAAAAGTTAATTATATGCTCGCACATCGAGTTCATCATTTACATTGTGTCTCTCACGGTTCAAAGATACTATGAAGCAACTGAACCTGTGATTAGCTTCAGATAAATTAATTGTTATTCACAATAATAAACCAGAAGAAAACTGGTTTTAGAGGTAGTTTAAGAGCAAGTTGTTATGGGAACATTAGACAATATCTCATCAAGTGATTCATTAGAAAAGAGGATACTTAGAATTAGAATGGAACGTTAGTAACTAAGGTTTTATTCATGAGGAAATGACTAAGAATATAAAAGGTTTTGATAAATTTAGGTGTTTTTCTTGTGGCATTAGCGATCTGAAGAACATGGCAGGTGGATGACCAACTGTGATGATGACATGTGTGTGTGTGTGTGTGTGTGTGTGTGTGTGTGTGTGTGTGTGTGTGTGTGTGTGTGTGTGTGTGTGTGTGTGTGTGTGTGGAGGGAGGAGATTTCATGAGGGTGATGGAGATAAATAGATTCTCAGGATCAGTTGATATTATTACCTTGGGGAGGAAGATAGTGGGGGAGTATTACCTTGGGGAGGAAGATAGTGGGGGAGTATTACCTTGGGGAGGAAGATAGTGGGGGAGTATTACCTTGGGGAGGAAGATAGTGGGGAGTATTACCTTGGGGAGGAAGATAGTGGGGGAGTATTACCTTGGGGAGGAAGATAGTGGGGGAGTATTACCTTGGGGAGGAAGATAGTGGGGGAGTATTACCTTGGGGAGGAAGATAGTGGGGGAGTATTACCTTGGGGAGGAAGATAGTGGGGGAGTATTACCTTGGGGAGGAAGATAGTGGGGAGTATTACCTTGGGGAGGAAGATAGTGGGGAGTATTACCTTGGGGAGGGAAGATAGTGGGGGAGTATTATCCTTGGGGAGGAAGATAGTGGGGAGTATTACCTTAGGGTGGAAGATAGTGGGGGAGTATTACCTTGGGGAGGAAGATAGTGGGGGAGTATTACCTTGGGGAGGAAGATAGTGGGGGAGTATTACCTTGGGGAGGAAGATAGTGGGGGAGTATTACCTTGGGAGGAAGATAGTGGGGGAGTATTACCTTGGGGAGGAAGATAGTGGGGGAGTATTACCTTGGGAGGAAGATAGTGGGGGAGTATTACCTTGGGGAGGAAGATAGTGGGGAGTATTACCTTGGGGAGGAAGATAGTGGGGGAGTATTACCTTGGGGAGGAAGATAGTGGGGGAGTATTACCTTGGGGAGGAAGATAGTGGGGGAGTATTACCTTGGGGAGGAAGATAGTGGGGGAGTATTACCTTGGGGAGGAAGATAGTGGGGGAGTATTACCTTGGGGAGGAAGATAGTGGGGGAGTATTACCTTGGGGAGGAAGATAGTGGGGGAGTATTACCTTGGGGAGGAAGATAGTGGGGGAGTATTACCTTGGGGAGGAAGATAGTGGGGGAGTATTACCTTGGGGAGGAAGATAGTGGGGGAGTATTACCTTGGGGAGGAAGATAGTGGGGAGTATTACCTTGGGGAGGAAGATAGTGGGGGAGTATTACCTTGGGGAGGAAGATAGTGGGGGAGTATTACCTTGGGGAGGAAGATAGTGGGGGAGTATTACCTTGGGGAGGAAGATAGTGGGGGAGTATTACCTTGGGGAGGAAGATAGTGGGGAGTATTACCTTGGGGAGGAAGATAGTGGGGAGTATTACCTTGGGGAGGAAGATAGTGGGGAGTATTACCTTGGGGAGGAAGATAGTGGGGAGTATTACCTTGGGGAGGAAGATAGTGGGGAGTATTACCTTGGGGAGGAAAATAGTGGGGGGAGTATTACCTTGGGGAGGAAGATAGTGGGGGAGTATTACCTTGGGGAGGAAGATAGTGGGGAGTATTACCTTGGGGAGGAAGATAGTGGGGAGTATTACCTTGGGGAGGAAGATAGTGGGGGAGTATTACCTTGGGGAGGAAGATAGTGGGGGGTATTACCTTGGGGAGGAAGATAGTGGGGAGTATTACCTTGGGGAGGAAGTTAGTGGGGGAGTATTACCTTGGGGAGGAAGATTTGTGTTGTTGAGGAAGGTAACGGAGTATTGTCTGAGAGAGGAAGATGGTGGGGAGTATTACCTTGGGGAGGAAGATAGTGGGGAGTATTACCTTGGGGAGGAAGATAGTGGGGAGTATTACCTTGGGGAGGAAGATAGTGGGGAGTATTACCTTGGGGAGAAAATTATAGGGTGATTCCTGTGGTTTCCTATGGGTGTGAGGGTGATGACAGTGAAGATCCTGATGGTGAGAGGTGAAATGGTGTAGGTATGATGTTACTGAGGTTATGTATTTGAGTGATGGTGATAATAATGAAGATAGTGATGGGGTATGGGTATGGTGTGTTTCTGTTTAACTATATATTGTTAGTGTTGATGATAGTGAAGGTAATGATGGTGAGAGGTAAAGAGGTGTAGATATATTATCATTGGCATTTTGTACGTGGATGATGGTGATTACAGTGAAGATAGTGATGGTGAAAGATGGTGTAGTATCGGTACGGTGTGTGTGTGTGTGTCCTGTGCCATCCTATATAGTTAGTGGTGATGATAGTGAAGATAATGATGGTGAGTTGTGGAGGACGTGGTGTCCCTGTGGTTCTGCCGCGAGCCGAAAATAATGATGGTGAAAATGATGGTGTCAAGGTTGATGAGGTTGAGGTACCGAAGATGGCAAATGCTAATTATATTGTCACCAGACATCACTGATAAGGGCCATGTTGATGACAGCTGGGAAGATAAGGACAGGATGAAAGCAATTAGCACGCCTCTCATTCTTTTAGTGACACTGATAACAAAAATAAGATAACCAGACGAGGAATAAAATTAGGTAACAAAAGAGAGAACCGAAAATTCATATCCTGGACACACACACAAAAAAAATAATGCATTAAGATAAAAAATATATGATGATTATTATTTGAATAGAAATTGTAAACAACGATCGTCAATAAAATGCGAATGCCTGGTCCCAAAAGGGGAAGCAAAATCTGATGAAGTTGATTAAATTGCATTTTTTCTCCTTTGAATATCTTGTCATTGATCGTCGGTTGATCATGCTTGATCAGTGATCCACGGGCGAGGAAGTGGTGGATAGAACAACTCTTGAAATCGTCGAAGACGATGAAGAAGAGTGTAAGGTAAGACATGTATTTCTTTCCCTGGGCATATAGGGAAGATAGGAATACTTCCGCGAGTAAATATAATTACCATATCACTAGTAGATATAGTTACCATATGACTAGTAGATAGTAGATATAGTTACCTTGTGATCAAGACCATATACTTAACATTTGCTGTTGTAGGTTCGCACACCGCTATTTGCTTGCCTCAGTTGGTGGTAATTTCGGTGGTTGTGATGGTGGTAATGGTTGTGGAGGTGATGATGGCTTGGGCGATGATAAAAGCAGTGGTTGTGGTGGTGATATGTGGTCATAGTTGTGGTAGCTGTGGCGACGATGGTGGTGGTAATGACTGTGGTTATTCTAGAGATGGTTGTGGTGGTAGGAGCAGTGGTTGTGATTAAGTGATGTTACTGATACCGTTCATAGGTGGTTGTGATGGCGCTGGACGGTGTGTAGTTGTGATGGTCGTGTTGATAGTGGTTGTGACGATGGGTGTCGGGGTTGTGGTAGTGTTGATAGGAGTTGTGAAGGCGTATGTCAGTGTAGCGTTGGAGACAGTAATGACGGCGGAGTCCATAAATAGTTGGTTATGATGGTTGTGTTCATGGTTGTGTGATACGGGGTGAGAAAACGATGGTGCGGGTGTCCACTGTTGTTCTCATCCCTGTGATGGCATAGTTGGTGTCAGCATTGGCCCTCACTACAGACTGGAACCCCTTGAGAAGGGGATACAGTCCTATGGAAATAGAGAGGTGGGAGGTCTCATTCGCCAAGAGGTTGAAAGGGAAAGCTTGAGAAAGAAGTAGTAAAAGAAAACGGAGGGGAGGGGGTAGGTAGTTCAAGAACTTACCCCTCCTCCCTCACTCTCTGTTCCTTCCTTCCTTCCTCACCACCTCCACCACCACCACGATGCCTGACGCCACGGCTGAACATGATCGCAAGACGGACGAACATGAGGTGTGACCCACGCATAGGGTCGACCGACTGACATGTTCTCATTGAGGAAAGAGAGACGAAGAATTACGGGAGGCCAGGTGTAGCAGGAGGTAAATGATTAATGATAGAGAGACCTGGGAGGGAAGGGAGGGAGGAGGAGGAGGAGGGGCCTGACACACGGACTGTGAACACACGAAATCCGGACACGAAGACACGAAAACGGATGGGAGTATCGCATGCGTGGCGAGGGCTACTTGCTGCTGCGAGACGGACCAGTCATTACTGATCCTTCCGTGATGACTGTCCTCCTGCACTGACAGAAGTGACGTGGGACAGACGCTCCTTGCTCCTGTTCCGGAGGGTGAGGGTGGGAGGGGACAGACGCTCCCTCCTCCTGTTCCGGAGGATGAGGGTGGGAGGGGACGTAAGGCTAGAGTTCCTGGCTCCTGTTCCAGAGTGTGGGTAGGTGGGACCTTGTGGTATAAACGATCCCTGCTCCTATACGTGTTACCGGACTCCGCCTTCGAGTGGTTACTTCGCGAATGAGGAGTCACCTTCGACGAGGCCATGCGATCGTCAGTGGATAGAGACTTGTTTACTGTAATTGAGGACCACGTTGCCCTAAAGGCGTCGCTGTTACCTGGTTCCTGCGAGGAGCGCAGCCTTAGAGCGGCAGAAGCCCCATCAAAGTAGTTTTATCTGTCTATCTTTCAGTCTATCTTTCTATCTATCTGTCTATCTATCTATCTATCTATCTATCTATCTGTCTATCTATTTATCTATCTATCTATATGATATATGTTTCCTGGAGACAGATTAGACAGATTACCACCCGTATATCTCCTCCGTGTCATAAAAGGCGATTACCTAAGGTAAGAATGTGGGCTAGAAATACTCCTGTATTATCACTTTCGAAAAGTAAAGACACAAGGAGAAGCCAAGCGAGGATTTTTCCCTGGAAGTCTCAGTTCCCGGCAATACCTCGCTAAAGTAGGAATATGCAAGCATTGAAGGAACAAAAGAACTCTATTCATAAGTATGTATTTATACATGTATGTATGTATGTACGTATGTATGGATGCACGTATGTATACGTCCCAGGTTATGCTAAGTACCCATCTATCAACTAGTATCAAAAGGTCGCGTACACTTCGGGAGAACCGTCTACCCCATATGGGACTCGAACCGAGGCCCGTGAGACTCAAAGGGACTCACAACACTAACCACCCAATACACACCTCCACGAAGGCGTACGGTACCCTAACACACACCTGGAAGCTGATACACTCACGAAATTTTTTCTCTTAATACACCTTGCGAAAACGCATTCATGGTTGACGAAAAAGTGAGGCTAAGCAATTGGCTAACACCACTGGTTGTGGGAAAATATACCGAAGTTCACCATGAAATATATCAATTATCAAAGTGCAGCCAGCCAACCCCACCCTCGCAGCAAATCACAAAATGTCTGAAATTTAAATAAAAAAGAGAGAAAAAAAAAGAACAGAACTTGGCCCAACTCCTGACAGTAATAGGTACGTGGAACACTGAAGAACTTCAGAACTTGGGGCCGTGTTGAAGACTGCCCAGTAATTTTATTCTTGTGGGTTTGAATTATGGTGAGCAAGTCTTTCAGTGTCTGCTGGGCTTTTGGTGGGCTGAACGACATCAATCATCCCAGGTTGCTTTTTTGTGTGTGGGATTTCCATTAATAATTGATGACAGGAGGGAAAGGGGGAGAGGAGGGAGGAGGAGGAGGAGGAGGAGGGATAGACTGGGGGAGAAGGGGAGAGTGAGTGAGTATGAGCACGAGAGAGAGAGAGAGAGAGAGAGAGAGAGAGAGAGAGAGAGAGAGAGAGAGAGAAATATATATATATATATATATATATATATATATATATATATATATATATATATATATATATATATATATATTATAATATAATAATAATAATAATAATAAGGATAATAGAATAAAATAGAATTACAAAAAAATATGACAAAAATAATCCTCACACACACACACACACACACACACACACACACACACACACACACACACACACACACAGACACACACAGACACACACACACACACACACACACTCACACACACACACACACACGCACGCGCGCGCGCACACACACACACACACACACACACACACACACACACACACACACACACGCATTTGTTGGTTGGATTAACTACCTGTGAACCCTTTAATTACTTAAAATCTTAATCAGCCACAGAACCTTAGAGCAGAAACCACCATCATCTCTCGCTTGTACTTGACTGGACTCGTGTGTATTTCCGCCACGACGCTGGGAGTTGACGGGGACCAGAACGACTGTTAACCCCAAGATTGCGACCAGTGGGTGACCCATGAGACCTGCAACTCCCCCCCTCCCCCCACAGGCCTGTAGAGGGAGGGATGTGGGAGGGGATGTTGTGGTGTTATCATGTGGAAGAAATACACCCCTGAGGTTCGTCCCTCTCCAAGAATTACTTCTCACGCCATATCACGAATCATTGATTAGTTTACCTTATTGCAAGTATACGTACGCAGTGGGTAGACCAAATCCTCGTAGAGACAATTGCACTGGGAAAACAGTTTGGCTATAACTGGTGTCGCTGGTTCTTGGTTAGACATTGATGATTAGATTTCCTCGTTGACACATGGATAACTAAAGTAATTTTCTGTTTGACAGTGACTGAAAACATAGTAGGTGGTGATGGTGTCTTGCTCAGGGCCAATGTTAGTATTAATCCCGTACGAGGCACCTGCATAGACACCAGAGATAGACTTGAAAGGATTACTAGATCGTAAAAGCTTCATCATGAACGCATTGCGAATGTATTTAGAGATTTGAACACATCGGCTTCGTCGGTGGGTAACGCTTCCAGTAGCGCTTGACGCAGACAACACATCAACTTCCTTGCTTGTGTCTTTACCACACTTCGTGGAGAAGTTTACTGGAGATGTGAATGTATCGTATTCCATCGTTGCAGAGGAGGATCTCCTTGCTTTTGTTGTGGCTGGAGAAAAGTGTGGCACAAGTGGTCAAACGAACAGCTTACCTTTGTGGTCATTTTCAGTACAGTTTTTAATGGTTAATCAAATCAACAGCTGTCAACGGTTGTGAATTATATTTCCCCTGTGGTAAGTCTTACAACCCAAGTGAACGCATTTTCCTCGCTCTTGAAATCTCTATATCTCTTGTGCGTCTTCATGTTATCTGTCATGGGCAAAATATGACAAAGCAGCAGACGATCTTGGCGAAAATATCTTTGTTTCGTTTAACTCTGAACGGAGATGAAAGATAATCGCTGGCTGTAATGGTTGTAAATTACAACCTGGGGTCTCGCTTTCTCACAAAATTAAGATTTATTACAAGATTGTCTTTACGTATTTCTCGTTCAAAACTTTTGTCATCTTCATTATTCACCTCAGCTCATTGTTCTGTTTTTTATCTTCCTTACATCAAGAATACTGCTGACGTCACAGGGAAACCCTGTTTAAATGGAAGGGTCTCCAAATTATTCAAGTTATTATCCTCTGTCTTTAGAAACATTAAAGTCACTTATAACTGAGTTATTACATTTGTCAAACCCTCATTAAGCGTCACAAGATTGTTGTGTGCCCGTTGGTAATTCAAGGATGGGTCTTGATGAAGTCTGTTTCTTTCCCTACACCGCTATGCTTTGGAACTCTTTACTTTCTCATATCTTCCCGAACAGCTATGAAGTGCCTTTCTTGCCTTTCTTGGACAAAAAATTTTTCTCTACAGGAATTCTTTGATTATTTTTTTCCTCAATTGTCTTCTGTATTTCAGTATTCCCTTTCATTGTCTGACTTCAGTTAAGACTGGCCTGGCCTCGATGAGAACAGTTGTCTGTCACTGAAGTATCGACATTCACAGAAAAAGTCACTGAGAGAAACACATGTCACATTCAATTGGTGACTGGTTGCATTTTAATGAGTCATTTGCAATTGTTACACCCAAATTAAGAGACTTTTTTAATTCTTTAAATGCGCCTTCTGCCCAGTGACAAGAAAGGCTATTGGTGTACATCCTAGTCGACGATCTCCACCATTAATAACATACCCTATGAAAGCATTATTTCGTCACGAAAGTTTCTTGTTCGTATGTCAAGAACACGGGACCTTCCAGGAACAGTTGGTAGGTCGTTGCACCAAAGCTGTATCTCTCTCGGCCTCTTTTTTTTTTTTTTCCTTCATCAAGATAGTCAGTCTGGTCTGCTCCGGTTCTAGGTAGAGACAAATGGCGTCACGTGACTTTCTTCAGCCGAAGTGGTTGTCTGAGTCGTTCCCAGAAGCTATGAGAATGTCCCTCCCACATCACCACCACCATCACCTCCACTATTACTACTAGCAGACTCATCACCACCACAACGACCACAGTCTCCAACACCACCGCACCAAACACCATCACGACAACGAACATCATCTCCAACACTATCGCCACCACACCCACCATCACGACCATCTCTACTTGGCACAGTTGGGCGCCTTCGTCTCCAGCAAGTACCATACAACACCCATGTCTCTAGTAGTCACAAACCATCACTATTACTTAACAGCCAAGCCAGTGAACTCCCTTCTCCTCCAGTCAGTTACCGACGGACTCATCAGAACTCTTTACAACACTTTCAAGATTGTAAATAATGAGACAATCCAAGCAAATCAATATCGTACACGAGGGCCAGGGTTTGCCCTTACTGCCAGTCATTTTTCCAGTACAATCTGGTCTGTCTAGCAGGTCTCTTCACAAAGGAGAATAATATTACTGTGATCAGTCTCTCTCTCTCTCTCTCTCTCTCTCTCTCTCTCTCTCTCTCTCTCTCTCTCTCTCTCTCTCTCTCTCTCTCTCTCTCACTCTCTCTCTCTCTCTCTCCACCTAAGTTTTTGTTTCCAGTCTTGCTTGGCGAAGGTATGGCCAACACGACTTTATTTCCGCGTCTGCTCCAGCGGCTCCTCCATCATTATTAGTGTGTCGACTTATTCCTGGTCGTCGTCATTTTCCTTTATCTTAAGACAACTTTCCCATCTGCCAGTCTGACGAAACTGGAGGGCAAAATATTATGTCTCTGTTTACGGGTAAAGTTAGCGACTTCGTCTCTACGAATGTTGGTAAATCTCTTTTCTTTATTTTCGTTAAGACTTTATTGATTTATCGTCGGGGATGAAGTGGGGTTTTCTGTTTGTAAGACTTGTATCAAAATACAGGTTACTAAAGCGCAGATGATGTATGTTCTTCAATTCTATATACTGTTATTGAAATTTGATCTTCGATGATTTACTTCTGTGTTCAGTTGTTCGCTGTGTTCGTCTGTGTTGCTATGAATCGGGGAAAATTATTGACGAAATATGGTAATTTTGGTGTAGTTAATGATTAGATAACTACGTTATTAAATGAGTACAACCCAATAGACTATTATCTACAGATGATAATTCATAGTTTCATCTGATTTGATTCGTTTCCTATGGTGATAGAATAACTCTTTACTGTAGATACAAATTGCTTGGACAACCAGGTTCAGAATGCAATCAATTCTCAGATATTACTGTTAGAAAACGGAGTGAAGGGAGGAATCTCGTATATCAAGGATGAGAATCTACCAATAGAAAAAAAACCTTTTTCGATAGTCACATCTTATTACCTATGCGTCATTAGCCTTATTCTGGGAATTTGAGATTGGCAATAGTCATATATGATAATGAGACGGAAATGGCTGTAGATACAAGCCAAAATTCGTCCCCGCTGTGTTAATGACCACAAGTGGTCATAATGGTGGTTGGCAATGTGTCCCCCCACCCCCCAACATCACCACACCTCCCCCCTACTTCCCGTCCTCTTTAATGACCTTCTTGACTAATCACGGAAGATTATCTAAATTGTTCGAGTATTAACATATTTATCATTTTCGGGTAAACGGGCGGCGAATGAACATGAGAAAACCATCGCCAATCCAACTTCAGACTTGATTTGCATATTGCTCAAGCTTTACGACATCACTAATAAGACCACGTACAGTAATAACCGAATTTACAGTGCTCTATGAGGACTCCTCCACCTCCTCCTCTTCTTCTTCCTCCTCTTATAACTGTCGGCACTTACTCAAATGATGATTTGTTGTAAGAAAAAGAGGTTGTTAATCGACCTATTATGCGAGGCGAGCGAGGACGACCAAGCACACACACACACACACACACACACACACACACACACACGACCACTGCCACTTCCTGGGGGGACGGAGAGTCGTGGGTTGTTATTTACAGCACCTCGGTGTGGTTCGTGTGTCTCCTGTGGTGTTCCCACGCTAGGGGTGACAGCGAGGGAGGCCCTGGCACGCTGTGGTTAGGGTGTGTGGTAGGGCAAGTTGGGTCTAGCGATGATAGATTAGGCAGACTTTAGTTGTGGTGAGGTTGTGGTTTAGGCGTGGCTGTGGTAGTCAGAGATAAGGTCATGTTGTGGTGAGGTTGTGGTAGTCAGAGATAAGGTCATGTTGTGGTGAGGCTGTGGTAGTCAGAGATAAGATCATGTTGTGGTGAGGTATGGTTTGGTGTGGTTGTGGTACTCAGAAGTAAGATCATGTTGTGGTAAAGTAGTGGTTTGATGTGGTTGTGGTTGTCAAAGTAAGGTCATGTTGTGAAGTAGGAGGAGTGAGACTGTGGCGGAGTTGTGAGGGGTGTGAATGAGATGTGGTCGTGGAGTGGTGTGGTTGGGAGGGATGTGGTTGTAGTGTGGTAACAGGGACACGGAAAAGGACAGAATCTTAGGTATGGTGTGGATGGAAGTGTTGCTGTGCTGATGTGGTAGGAAGCGTGGTGCGGGAGGCTGTGGTTACGGTGTATAGTAATGGACGGAGGGTTTTCGTTGGTGTAGTGGGTTGGGGAATGTGGTAGAGTTCATTTGTGGTGGTGACAAGGTTTAGTTGCGGTGGCGGTAGCCGGGTCTGTGCCAAACTTTATGTCAGAGAAAATGTCTCATTAACATCTTGCATCATCTTCCTTTCCCGGGATCTTCTTATATATATATATATATATATATATATATATATATATATATGTGTGTGTGTGTGTGTATGTGTGTGTGTATTTGTGTGTATATATATATGTGTGTGTGTGTGTGTTTGTGTGTGTGTGTGTGTATAATATTCATATAAGCTAGAGATTTTCTTTGTTTGATAACAGGCACATATCTCGTCTCGTAAGAAATCATTAACGAGACCTTTTACTCCCTACTGGGACGTCAAAATACCATGGCTAATGAGACGTTGGTTAATTAAATACCTGCGGTAATGATACGTATTGTGCCTCGTATACAGTTATTATTGTTTTTAGGAGCCATCACGGAGGCCTGGACGAGGTTTTAACTGTCCTAAGTAATATCTCGTAACATTGAGAGCGAGAACTGGTGGTTGTAAAATGTTGATGACTGGCCTAGTGGCTGGGCCAGGCCGGTCGCCACGCTGACTGCATCACGCGATCTCTCTCTCCTGCGTGGTGTGGTGTGGTGTGGTAGAAATGTGCAGTGGTGGTGCTGTGGTGTGGCGTTGTGGTAGAAATGTGCAGTGGTGGTGCTGTGGTGTGGCGTTGTGGTAGAAATGTGCAGTGGTGGTGCTGTGGTGTGGTGATGATGTGGTAGAAATGTGCTATGGTGGTGTTGTGGTGTGGTGTGTCGTGTTGTGGTATGACAGTGTGGTGTGGTGTGGTATTATGTTGGTGTGGTGATTGGTGCAGTGTTGTTATGGTGGTGTGGTGTAGTGTGATGGTGATGCTGGTATGGTGTGTGGTGTGGTGATGCGGTGGATAGAGACGGTTACTGCTGACCCTCACGACCGGTCCCCCTGCTGACCCTTATGGTTCGTCCTCCTGCTGACCCTCACGACCCGCCCCCCCCCCCTGCTGACCCCTCACGACCCCCCCCCCCCTGCTGACCCCTCACGACCCGTCCCCCTGGTAAATCCCTCTCCATCAGCTCCTCCCTTGTGGTGGGTCGTCCTCTGTCTTGGGATGAATCTTCCCTTAATGCTCTCGACGCTGGAAGATAACACACTAAAGTCCTTGCTCCTGTACGTGTTCATACTCTGTTGCCAGAGTGAAGTCCTTGGCCCTGTGTACGTTGTTCCTTCGTTGCTACGAGTAAGTTCTTGTCCATGTACACGTTGATCCTTCGTTGTTCCTGGGAGAAGTCTTGCAGGTAGTGTTGATTTTGTCTGGTGGTGGCTGGTAGTGGCTTTATCGGAGATGAATGTCATGGCGGTAGTGGTACTGGCGATGGTATTGGTGGCTGTGGTAGTTCGTAGTACTGTTTATGATTGTAGTAGACACAAGAGGTGGTAGAGGGACCTTACCACAGCAGCTGGAAAGGCAGTGTGGCTGTGGTGAGGACGCAGTGGCATGTCTGTGGTAGAGGGGGGTGGAAGGGGCTGAGGAGGGGAGGGTATCGTGCTACCCTTCCCCTCAAGCTGAGGGAAACCGTGTTACCACCTTCCCCTCACCTGGAGGGTGCCATGCTACCCAACCCCAACACCTTGTCCACCCTTCCCGTACCGTCGTCACCCACACACACACACACACACACCCACCCACCCACACACACACACACACACACCCACCCACCCACACCCACACCCACACACACACACACACACACACCCACACACACACACACACACACACACACACACCCACACACACACACACCCACACACACACACACACACACACCCACACCCACACACACACACACACACACACACCCACACACACACACACACACACACCCACACCCACACACACACACACACACACACACACACACACACACCCACACACACACACACACACACACACACACACACAGGACCTGTACCTTGGAGCACAACCATTCATGTGGATATTGACATCTTTATTACTGTTATTTGCATTTTTATGATGGAAGCTTCACGGAAAGGTTATTTACCTTTCGACAAAGACATTGCTTTTAGGGGCTGTTGACTCGAGTGAGTCCCCGCGCTGGTCCCCTCGGGCAGTAAGCGTGACTGAGGTGGTCCCCAGGTTGCTTGAGAGAATAAAGGTGACTGGGAGTGTCCCCGGGTTGCTTAGAATGAGCGTGACTGACTGGCTGAGGCCCGAGGTTCCTCTAGAATATGAGAGTGACTCAGCTGTGTCACATACAGTAAAGGATTTTTTCATTTTATAATCATATATATATATATATATATATATATATATATATATATATATATATATATATATATATATATATATATATAGTACTTGCAGCTCTAATGGTTATTTGTTACTTTTATAATGTCAATGATATATTTAACTTTCGTAATTATGCTTCACATGATCCTTCCGGATTTAATGTAAGTCACGTGAATGGAACATTGTGAAATCAAATTTAATCATTCGAATTACGATTTTCTGAGTTGGACGTTAGATCAGTGGTTCGATGGCTGGAAAATTTCGAGTCAGGTCTGTGTCTGTTGGGGTACAGGGTGGAGTCAGGTCTGTGTCTGTGGGGGTACAGGGTGGAGTCAGGTCTGTGTCTGTGTAGGTACAGGATGGAGTCAGGTCTGTGTCTGGAGGTACAGGGTGGAGTCAGGTCTGTGTCTGTGTAGGTACAGGATGGAGTCAGGTCTGTGTCTGGAGGTACAGGGTGGAGTCAGGTCTGTGTCTGTGTAGGTACAGGATGGAGTCAGGTCTGTGTCGGGTAGGGGACACAAGCACAAGTTGCATGCATGTTGTGGACTCTCACGCTCATGGCCTTGCAGTTGCTTTTATGCCTCAGTTCTTCCACCATGTTTGTTTTAGGTTGTGAGGCTTATGACCAGGGTTGTGAGACTTATAACCAGGGTTGTGAGACTTATGACCAGGGTTGTGAGACTTATAACCAGGGTTGTGAGGCTTATGACCAGAGTTGTGAGACTTATAACCAGGGTTGTGAGACTTATAACCAGGGTTGTGAGGCTTATGACCAGGGTTGTGAGACTTATAACCAGGGTTGTGAGACTTATGACCAGAGTTGTGAGACCGGGGTTGTGAGACTTATGACCAGGGTTGTGAGACTTATGACCAGAGTTGTGAGACTTATAACCAGAGTTGTGAGACTTATGACCAGGGTTGTGGGACTTATGGCCGGGGTTGTGAGACTTATGACCAGGGTTGTGAGACTTATGACCAGAGTTGTGAGACTTATGACCAGGGTTGTGAGACTTATGAACAGGTTTGTGAGACTTATGACCAGGGTTGTGAGACTTATGCCTGGGGTTGTCATATTGAAGGCCCGAGTCTTGAGACACACACACACACACACACACCGGGTTGTGAAGTCTACGGACGGGGTTGTGAGAGTTGTGGACGAGGTTGTGAAGCCTGTGGATGGGTTGATTAGACTAACGGACGGAGCTTTTAAGCCTGTGGTTGGTGGGGTTGTAATTCTTATAGTTAACGGGTTATTGATGGATGTGGTCATAAGATGATGCACATGGTATAGACTGTGAGGTTGGGAAAATAGGGAGAAGGTTAAGGAGAAAGTTATTACACGAAGGAGAAATCATTACGACTAATGATTATTAATTACCTCTACAGTGGTTGGGATGGGGGATGTTATTAAGGCGGTCTGTAAGAGATCGGCTGTGATCTATGCGGTTGTGGTACGAAACTGCAGCTTGGGGACTAGGGATCTCACGTAGCAGGAGGTGACGGTGGCGAAAATGATTAATCAACCTTCCCCCCCACCCCCCACCCAACCCTCCCCCCCCCTCTCGAACTGTTAGATGAGGTGTAAGTGATTATTAGAGAGATTAAACGATCGGTACATTGATCATCTCCTGATAGGTGGTGTAATAGGGGACGGAGGGTGATTTTGCCATACTCTCTTCTGTGTCTCTTCTAAGTAGCCTTTGTTGTGCAGATGATGAAGAGGATAACCAGGAGGCGGCGGCTTAGGAGGAAGAGGAGGAGGAGGAGGCAAGGGTTAATTTGGCAAGAATAAAAGTTAAGTTGATGTTCTTGATTTCAGGCGTAGGGCAACCAAGTATGTTGACCCTTCGAAGAACCCCGGGCCAGTGGCAGGCAGGAAGATCTGATGGTGGTGACACCAAGGAAGCTGGGTGGGGTGAACAGCCTGGAGTGGGCGGGTGTTGGTGGAAGCAAGGCCGAAGTGCATGACCGTATTGCCTGCCGTCTAGGTTAGATTGATGGTGACGTGGCTGGCGGGGATCCATCCACCTCAGGAGGTTGTCTAATTGTGTTACAGAGGACACGATCTACTCAGCACAGCTGATACCAAGGGTAGTGTCGTTGACGCGCTAGTATTGAGCGGGTACATCCATCGGGTTATCACCGATAATGATAAGGAACTACAGGCGTCGTGTCCCTGTGGCGTGTGGGACGCCATGGGCAAAGGACTGGAAGGAGGAGGAGGAGAGATTCCTTGCTCGGAGCCTTCAGGGTCGTCGTAGTCCAGGTGGTCGTCACTGTTTCAGTGTGGCGCACATCACCAAGCGAGACAATAAGTCATTTTAAGCCTTTTCATCGCGTCTTGAAATAAGGCCCCTCGTGAAATATCGTCGTTACTGGAGTTAATTACAAAGACGTTAATTACACGCTGATAACGCCCCCCTGAAGATAGAGATTAATGCATCTGGGAGGGTCGTGGGGAAAAAATGTTATTAAGGATTTACTAGCCACTTAAGGACCTTTATGACTTAATAACTGCCAGAGAACATTCTTTGTTCACAAGTTATAGTGTTCTTACCAGGGCATAATGACAGGCATGGAAGGTATGTCAGTTATAATTGACACGATATTATGACAGCTCCAACAGGTATGTCATGTATATTTGTCATGACAGTATGACAACTACAGCAGGTATATCACTTTGACCTGTCATGACACTTTGACAGCTCCAGCAGATATAATCAGGTATATTTGTCATGATAGTGACAGCAAGAGAAGGCATATCAAGTATATTTGTCTGCGATATGAGGTCGTAGTGTGAGGAATATAACCCTTGGTTATATACCTCACTACACTTAGGTAACTGCGCGTCTATTCATGAGGGAAGATATAGCTCTTTCTTCACCCCTCTTCAGTGTCTCCGTCCATGGCCACCCATTACCTCCTGCAGACCACAGACTAATGGTCCTTTCATACGCAGACGATCTTACAGTGACATCACAGAAGCAACAACAGACATGCAGCATTACATTATATAATTGGTATAATGGCTCACCCAGAACAGAATGCCTCTGCATCTCCACAGAAGTCTTCAGTCACTCTTTTGACCAACATGAATCCAATTAGCACCCTCCCGCCACTGTGAATGGGCTATCACTTCCACTCAACAGCACCAACTATTCTGGCCATCATACACTACCGCATACATCAAATTCACTTCCTCGCCACAGACATAGACGCAGAAGCAACAGACAGACTTGAAAAAATGCCTTCAGAACTTTAGCTGTTACCAGATTTGGACAAGAAAAAGAATTCCTTAGTATACTCAATAAACAATTCATACTCTCCATCCTAAACTATGCCTCACCTGCCTGTTCAACCACCCCTTTCAGAAGTAAATATAACAAAGCTGCAAACCACACGAAACAGAGCACACAGAACAATCACTGGCTGCGTAGCAACCACAGACACTCAACACCTACACAACACAACAAAGATCTCAACACAGTCCCACTTCAATATCATTAGTCCCCAGTTCTTTGCAGCAGCATTAGATCCGTGCCCAAACCACACCATAACAAACCACCACCTCCCAAGTAGAATTAAACTAGTACCTGTTTCACATATCAACAACCAGCAAAACATATACACGCCAAAATGACTGTACAATCTCTGAATAACCAACATATCAACTCGGTCTTAAACATTGCCCCCCCAGACCGTGCATAACCCATATGAAACTACACTCCCCAGATATATACGTGTTACTATTTCTCGTTTACGCTTTGGACATTACCCATTCCCACAACACTACAAAACGACAAAAGTGTTCTGTGATATCAGGGATTTCTGAGACCTTTTATGCCTACGATGCAACCATCACAATGAAGACACTGAGTAACCACTGCTCATGTCGCCTGCACTCCCCCACGTAGCCACACACACACACACACACACACACACAGAACATATTTAAACGTATGCCCTCTGGTTCCGCCGGTGGACGTGGCCACCTTCCTGAGCGTTACGGAAGCCCAATAGAAGAGGGAATGTACTGCTCTCGCAGGGGGTAGCGAAGCTGCTTCCTGTGGGGCTGGGTGGCACCGGGAATGGATGAAGGCGAGCAAGTATATATATATATATATATATATATATATATATATATATATATATATATATATATATATATATATATGATTATGTGCATATATGAGTATATATAAGTGTATATGTGTGTACGAGAGTAGATGGGTCTTCGTCCGTTTTCTGGCGCTGCCTCGCTAACGTGGGAAACGGTGATCAGGTATTAGTATATTGATACTAATAATGATAATGAAAATAATAATAATGAATCTTTATATATATATATATATATATATATATATATATATATATATATATATATATATATATATATATATATATATATATATATATGTATGCAATATTTCAACCATCTTTGTAAAGATAATGGAGACAGTGGAAGGTGTTACAAGCGTAAGTAGTTTCCAGGCAAATATCGACACTCGTATACTTTTGTTTTTTGAGTTAAGCTCAGTATTTAAAGCGTGCTTCGCCCCTGCGACCCGGGCATTCCAAAGAGTTTTTGATAATATAATATCAATTCAAAGCATTTATGACGCACATTTTTTTTTTCGACATCGCTTGATGAAACTACCTCAACGCATTTCCATATTGGACATATTTTTTTTCTTTTTTTTTGTGGACATAAACGTGTGGGTGATGGTAGAACACTAATATCGGAGTCATAATGTACAGAAAATAACATTATCTTATCATTCACTTTTTCTTATGGGGTCCTCTCTCTCTCTCTCTCTCTCTCTCTCTCTCTCTCTCTCTCTCTCTCTCCAGATGTTATTCTTCCAAATTACGTGAACAATTTGTCGCTTTCATACGCATATATATATATATATATATATATATATATATATATATATATATATATATATATATATATATAGCATAAAGGAGCTTCAGTAAGTGGCTCCACTCCTCAGACGTCATATTTCTTTCAATCATTTACGTATGAGAATCACTGAACCCAGCACTATAACTCTATAACCCACAACACTATAACTCCTATAACCCACAACAAATGCTTTTACAACCCCACATCAACAACCTCTACATCCTGTCTCATAACATCCAAGTAACCACAACTACAATACAGCCTACAACGTCAACACTTCCAACCCATACCAGTAACTCCTACAACCCACAACCATAATCTACAACCCTCACAAACAAGCACCCAGCAGGAAGGAATATTTCTCCAACAAAGACACAGAGCGTGTTTATACGTCAGCGGGGGCAGTATAATGCTAATCTGCCGGATGTAGAAGGCAATGGCGCCCCTAATGACGCATGTGTCGTTTATGCCAGCTGTGATGGGGCAGATGGTGATGATAGAGGCGCTACAGATGGTGCTACAGCAGCTCAGGGTCGTAATGTAGTGTCGTAAAGGAGACTATGTTAAAATGTTAGTGTGTGGTGATGAATATACGTGGGATTAGTGTAGGTGGGGACGCTGTAGGTGGGGGATGGTGTAGGTGGTGATACTGTAGGTGGGGATAGTGTACGTGGGGATAGCGTGGATGGGAATAGTGTAGGTGGGGATAGTGTAGGTGGGGTTAGTGTACGTGGTGACGCTGTAGGTGGGGATGATGTAGGTTGTAATACTGTAGGTGGGGATAGTGTATATGGGGATAGCATAGGTGGGGATAGTATAGGTGGTGATATTGTAGGTGGGGACAGTGTACGTGGGAATAGTATAGGTGGTGACGCTTTGGGTTAGGTTAGTGTACATGGTGATGCTCTAGATGAGGATAGTTTCAGTGTATAGATGGGGATGGTGAAGGTGGTGATAATGTAGGTGGGGATAACTTAGTCACTCATATCGTAGATGGTAATATTGTAGGAGTAGCAATGTACGAATGACAGTATACGTGGTGACAGTGGAAGGGTTGACACTGTAGGTGGTAATGGGGTAGATGGTGGTAATTTATGAGTTGATAATGGAGGGAGTAATAATGAGCTCATGATAATTTCGATGGTGATTACTTGGTGGGTGATGATGTAGGGGTGATAACATGAAGGGGTGATGATTTACGGGGTGATAATGAAGGGGTTGATAATGCAAGGAGTATTGATGTAGGGGTGTTAATGTAGGGGGAGGGGTGATTATATAGAGGGTGATAATGTAAGGGGGTGATATTTTATGGGGTGATATTGTAGGAGTTGATAGTTAAGGGAATGATAAGGTAGGGGGTGATAATGTAGAGGGTGATAATGTAGGGGGTGATACCACAGAGGGTGATAATGTAGGGGTGATACCACAGAGGGTGATAATGTAGGGGTGATATTGTAGGTGACGGTAGTGTAGACTCCGACAATCTCAGATATGACGTATGTGGGTGGCAGCACAAGTGTGGGGCGGGGCAAGGTGGGACCGGACGGGAAGGGGCGGGGCGGGGCGGGGCGGGGCAAGGTGGGACCGGACGGGAAGGGGCGGGGCGGGGCGGGGCGGGGCAAGGTGGGACCGGACGGGAAGGGGCGGGGCAAGGGGGAGCACACCTGTTGTATGAGCTACCTGCAGGAGACACCTGTCTGGATCAGGCCAGAGAACGCAAGATTTTACGAGAGAGAGAGAGAGAGAGAGAGAGAGAGAGAGAGAGAGAGAGAGAGAGAGAGAGAGAGAGAGCTCCCCGACCCATGGCGTTACGGTCATTGTTCAGGGCAAATGAGTGGCGATGTGGCCTATCACTATCTTCGTCCTGAACCCCCGGCAACGCTCACATTAATCTCGGTAATTTTCCGGGATTTACGACGGACGGAGCTCCGTCTGTGAAGACAGCCGTGCGTGCCCAGGTGTTAGAAGCCGGTGACTGATGATTATAACGCAGTCCTCCAACCGCGGCAGAACACACCCCCCCACCCCCCCCAACCCCCCCACCGCAACCCCCCACCCCAACCCCCCCAACCCCCAACCCCCCAACCCAAACCCCCACCCAATCCCCCCATCCCTAAAGAAACGTCGTTTCCACTAACCGTCGGCGTCGTCGCTGTGACGCACCGATAACAATGGGTCGTTACGACGCGGCGCGTGACGCAACGCGGACGAGAACCAGCAAGACCACCAACCCCCCCTTCCTCCCCTCCCCTCCCCCCTTCCTCCCCTCCCCCCTTCCTCCCCTCCCCTCCCCCCTTCCTCCCTTTTCCCCAGCGTCAGGTAACAAGTGTAAACAAGAGGGGAAGAAACAGGTGAGAGAAGGAATATTAATGGCTAAGGTCGTGTAATTTTAAGCCCTGTGAAATGTGACGTGGCGAGACTATAATAGGGCGCTTTGTCTTCGTAATTTACGATAATAAAGAATGTAATAATTGGGCATTAGAGGTGATCAATGGGGGGTCGGGTGGGGTGTGGGGTAATGCTGTCATCCAGGTGTTCGCTAACCAGGCGTCCTCCTTACCTGCCTACGAACTGTGGAGACAGCCCTCCCCCCCTCCCCCCCTCTCCGTTATACGACGGTCGTAGTGTGAGTTGACGACGTCAGGTTGTACCGACGTGGCGCGTTGTGGCGTGGCGTGGCGTGGCGTGCGATAGCGAGGTTTTCCACTGACGTGAACTTGAAAAAGGTCTTCCAGCGGCGTGAACTTACGAGAACGAGCTCTTCGGAGAGATGCGAACTTACGGCATAAGATACTGGCCTATTTATATGACTTACGACAGCATTAGTTCCGTTTGTGGTTTGAACGTAAGACGCACAAAGCTTCACCAGGATTATGGGCTTACGTCACAGACAACTTTTCCAACGGTGTATACTTGCGTCTCATGAAATCTGATGGACTCTTTCTTTTTTTTTTTTGTAGGATGACCAATTTTCATGATATGTGTGGGAGCGAGAGTGGGTCTGCAGGAGAAACGGAGTCTGCTTGATTGGCCTAGTTAGCATCAGTCTGATGGATGGGACTGAAGGATTGGTCTCTGGTGAGATGATGAGAGGGAGAGTAGACGACGCAGGGAGGTGATTCCCCCTAAACCCAGGGAGTAGATTGACAGAAGTAGATTTAGAGAGAGAGAGAGAGAGAGAGAGAGAGAGAGAGAGAGAGAGAGAGAGAGAGAGAGAGAGAGGACTGGATAAAGCTCTGTACAGAATATCTTTATTTTCTATGATAGACTAAATCTTTGAGTTTAATATATTTGTGTTTTGAAAGATCGTAGTTTGCGGTTATCTTCGTATTATAAAAGTCAAAGAAATCAAAATATCACGATTTGTCGAACCTTGTCATGATTGTGTATGAGTGAAGGGCAAGGGTTAGAAACCGTGATCATGACCTGGTAATAAGCGACGCCGCTTCGTCGACAAAGTAAAGCTGGAAGATTGATCACATCATTGTTGTTTCTTTGTGTCTTACAAGCTTATGATCAGTGCCAGTCTTCCACTGACGTGATCTTAGGATCCTGCAGACTTCAGCAACGTAGGAGGTCAAGAAGATTTCCTTGAATAATGAAATACACTTGAGAGCTGGAAATGAGCTCTGTAGACGCTGGAAACACGAATCGTATTACTCCAATGTATACTCATGTAGAGAAACATAGTCTTCAGTTATCAGTTTTCAGAATGGTGCATCTCCTCTCAGGGTATTGATGTCTAGCGGGAGAATGTACACCATCAGATCTCCTGGTCTTAGTTATTCCAGTAGGCTAAAGAATCCAGTGGTACCTGGAACTTGTAGGATCCAGTGCTTGCAGGAGTTACAAGAATTCACTGACTCCAGCAACTTGAAGAATCCAATGTTTTCAGGAAATTAACGAGCTACAAGAATCCAACAGTTCTAGGGGCCTGACGAAACCAGTGATTCCAAGAACAGCAGGAATCCAGTGTTTCCAGGAGATGAAAGAACTAAGTGGTTCAAAGAGCTACAACAGTCTAGTGGTTCAGGTACTCGACGAACCTAGTAGTTCTAGGAACAACAAGAATCTACTGGATCTAGGGACCTGAAGAGCCCAGGGTTCACATGGCAACAGGAATGCGGTTGTTCTGACGACTTAAAGAACCTAGTGCTTCCAGGAGTCCTTGAGCAAATAACTAAGCAAGATACTTGCAATCCAAGAAACCACCAAGGCCTTTGCAATGCTGTGAAGACTATCGGTGTCTATGCGGACAAGTTATCCCAAAATTTTTGAGATTGAATTGAATTTCGATTCTCTATTTTGATCTCCGATTCTCTAAAGACCTTATCGATCTCATCAGTTATAAAGACAGTGTTTCTTAGCACTCCGAATCCCTTAGCGATTGCAGTTTAATTCAAGCCTGAAAATCCATTGTAATCCCCGAAATGCAAAGACTGTGTTGATCAAGGAACCTGGGAGCATTAGACATCCTTTCCTTTCTAAGGCCTGTGTAGAATCCAGCGAGTATAGGAGAAGAGTCGTGATAATCTCCACAAAATATAAAAGAAAAAAAAAATCTCTCAAACCTTAGATGTTTCAGCAGTCTAAGAGACCTCAAGGACTTCAACAGTGCCATGAACTGCAGAAACCACCGTGGCCTCAAAAGCCGCAAAGACTCCGTGATCACAGTTGCCATAAAAACGCCAGCGATCCAAGTACCTAAGTCGTACCAGCGAATCCAGAAGCTACAAAGACTCGCACACTTCTGTGAGCTGTAAAGGCCCCCAACAGCCTCTGGAGCCGGAAAGAACATTCCTGCTTCTGT
The DNA here is from genome assembly GCF_036320965.1 of Panulirus ornatus. Lineage (NCBI taxonomy): Eukaryota > Metazoa > Arthropoda > Malacostraca > Decapoda > Palinuridae > Panulirus > Panulirus ornatus. Next base: position 3,697,973 of record NC_092233.1, on the reverse strand, counting down.
ACTGCTCTTGAGGCGAGTGCAAAAGAGGTCATAAAGAGGGAATACCAAGAGCAGCAGCTTGGCTTTGGAGAGGTGGGAGTTGTGGTGGGAGAAGGGGTTGCATGGTGGCGATTTCCTACCTCCCCTCCCCACCTCTCTCCGTCCAACCTTACAGGCGCGAGTACTTTATGAGTGATGGAGAGATGGGTGGGGAGAAAGGGGGAGGGGAGGAGTGCAAAAAAGAAATGGAAATATCGACGACTGCAAGTCATGAAAGCCTCACAGGAGAACTATACGAAACGAGTTTTTTTTTTCTCCTAGTGTATTGTGTACAGGCCGAGTGAAAGCGCCTAGGTTCTTGAACCACACATCAGACTGGCCAAGACTTCTTACGTGTAGTGTATAAAGCCGTCCCAATTTACCGAGATCTTTGATAAGAGATCTCAGGAGCCGCGAATCAGAAAGTCGAGTGAAAATCCGAAGCAGTGTTAGTGTGATGGGTTCGCTACTTTTCAAACCCTGAACACACACATCCGAAGCTTCTTATGGGGCTTCAGATCCTACACCCATTGAATCAAACGTTTGTCTTGAATACTGTCATCAGCCAGTAGAAAATGATAAGAAAGATGCTTAATGACTTCAGCCAGTTTAATATATCTACAGGGGCTGTTGAGTATCAGAAGAAAGAAAGAAGAGAGATTCGAGTACAAAAGAAGACTCTCCTGGCAGAACATGTGGAACGAATCAGTGATTGCTGTCTCACATAATCATGATTGAGATCATTTTTTCCTCCCCGCTTCTTTCACTTTTGACGGACGATACTTGTTAATGACAAAGATTACAGAGTCGCCGCGAAGGCAAATGATTCTCATCTCTTATCCCAAGTGTAGATTACCTGCAATGAATGTAATCAACCACACTGCAATAAATATAAGACAGGAACACCAGTCTTTAGACTAGGAGAATAAACCCCCAAAGAATACCAGTGCTTTCATATTTCTTTTTAATGTATTGCAAGTTTTATGCCACCAACATTTTACGCGTTCGACACAGTCTTCTTATCTTCTGGGCATCGAATGTGAGAAATGCCTCGTCATTTCCTCTCGACATACGCGGCCTCCAAGTATCAACTATTCCTTTCCGAAGATGTGACAGGTGTTCTCAGCAGGACAGTAAACTCCAGTCTCCAGAAGTTGTTAACCTCTGTTTTCAGACCAAAAGTTGAATCAACTAAAAGGGGACTCTCTGTCCTGGGATAAGTCCTTCCCCCTTGAGTATGTCCTAGTGTATTCATCAGGATCTCCTCTTCTTCACGTCAACCTTCTCCTCTTCTGGAACCTTTTGCTCGTATCGATTCCGCCACACTTTCCTAAATCCACTTTTCTCCACCACTTCCCCCGTCCTTCCCTCCCGCCAGATACCTCCTCCTTTGCTAAATCCCAGCAAGATCCAAAACTCCACTAAAGCTTCACTGACTAGCTTTTTACCCACCGATGCCACCAAGTCCCATCCGGCCTGACCCTCCTCCCTCCCTGGACTTCCTCCAACACTCTCTCTTCCTCTCCCTCCCTCCGTCCCTCCCCGCCTCCTTCAACCCTCCCTCAATCCCCACCTCCCACCAACCCGCTCCCCCTCCAAGACCCGAGGCAGAGAGGTCTGGCAAGGAGAAGTTACGGTTGCAATAAACACGTTGGTATTGTTTTATGGTTGGTGTTGACACCTCACAAGACACTCCTTTATTGCCCTGTTACTTCGTCAGGAGGAGCAGCAGTGGTAGGAGGAGGAGGAGGAGGAAGAGGAACCTCGTCTATTCTTCTACTTTCCCCCCTCCTATTCCATTACGGTAGGGATATACGTACTGCCACCGGAGGTGATCCACCTCCTTCTAGGGATATATGTTGTATATGGTGACCTATACGTGGCTTACGTATCTACATATATTGTTACAGTGGTAATAGGTAGCTACAGGGGTTATGTATGTATCTATTCCAGCAAGGAATGGCAGGTGTTTGTGGGTACATCTACTGCTTATGAGAGTATTAGGTGGGTCTGGATATATATATATATATATATATGAAATATAATTTTCTGATAATAGCATGGGGGCTGTTTGGGAGATATATAAGAGCCCGTCAGCGTCCCAGTGACTGGCTGGGGACAAAAGCGACCAAGAAATGTTACTGAGATCTTTTGTAAACTAGGAAATTATGCCTGGCTTCAGGCGGTCTCGTCTGACTTCTTTTTTTTTTCCTTGTTCCATCAAGTCCCCACCGAGAGTCGTATGTCAGCCTGGCTAGTTATATGCTTCTTTTTTTTTCCCAGTTCTTTCAAGTTTCTTTCAAGTTGTGTGTTATCCAGGCGAGATGTGTGTTGGTTTGTTTGACGTGTGATGTTGGTGTTTTGTCGATGGGTTTACTGTTATGTTTGTGGAGGGGACGTGTTTGTTGGTTTGATTGTGCTTTTAGTGCTGGTGGAGGGTTTGTTTGTTGGTGTGTTTATGGATGTGGTGTTGATGGATGCGTACATGTGTATGTGTGTGTTAGTGGCATTGTTGATGGTGTGCTTCTGTTGGTGTGTTTGATACTCTTATGTTGATTGAGATCCTATATCATGGTGTTTATTGATTACCATGTTAAAGAAACTGTTTATTCCTGTTTGTGGTTGGTATGTTAATAAGAATTGTTTGTTTATAGTTGCTGTTTTCTTAGGACTGTCGAAGTAGCTGTGGGAATGGGAGTTGCTGTGGTCTGGGGACTTTTGGAGTAGGAGTTGCTGTGGTGAAGGCTGTGGGAATGGTAGTTGCTGTGGTCTTGGGGTTGTGGGAGTAGTAATTGTTGTGATGAAGGCTATGGGAACGGTAGTTACTGTGGGCCGAGGGCTGTGTGGGACAGTTGTTACTGTGATGAGGGCTGTGAGAACCGCAGTTGCCGTGCGATGGAGGCTGTGGGAGTAATAGCTGCTGTGGTGAGAGCTGTGGGGCCAATACTTACTGTGTTCTAGGGGCGATAGGGGTAGCTATTGCTGTGGTAGAGGGTGTGGGAACGGTATTTGCTTTGGTCTGTGGTGCTGTGCGAGCATTGTCTGCTGTGGTGAATGCTGTGGGAATCATAGTTGCTGTGGGCTGAAGGTTTTGCTTGGTTAGTGTGACTGTGGTGTCGGTCTGGTGGTGAGGCAAGAGGTGATTCGCTTGTGGTTATGTGGCTCTGTGTTCTGCATGGTGGTGGTGATGGTAGTTAGCTTGTGTTCTGCATGATGGTGGTGATGGTAGTTAGCCTGTTGACTGGTACACATAGGATGATTACCCAGTCGACAGCTATACATGAGATGGTTAGCTAGTCGACAAGTGTACTGGTACATGGGGTGATTAGCTAGTCAACAGGTGTACATAGGATGATTAGCCAGTCGACAACTTCCTGTATGTCTGCCAGTTTGACTATCTAGACGTACCATCTCATGTGCGTGTCCACAGCGTGGAAACCTCCAAACCTATGTTGATCTCAAGCTCTTTTACGATTACTTTCTATTATGACCTGCCAGTTCTGGGACGTCTTTAATACCTCAGCTGTGTATTTTCAGCCCGATGGCTGCTTAGATTAAGTGAATATGTCATTATCATCAACTTTATTATTATACACACACACACACACACACACACACACACCACACACACACACACACACACACACACACACACACACACACACACACACACACACGAAATTCAGCCCGAGTAGATGTGAATAATGAGGATGGGACAGAGTGAAAGAAGGAGCAAATATGAATGTTACTCAGCAGGGAATAATCTAAGGAATCTTCGTGTAAGGAGTTGAGAGCAACATTGTCTCTAACCTGTTGCCAGAGTTTCGCGTCAGGAGAATAATTGAGACAAATTGTGTGCTGGCAGATAATAGAATAGCTTTTAAGGATATGAATAAAGTATTATTTAACAAGCTGTTCACCTCATATATGTAAGTTCAAAGGAGGACGACGAGGATATTACCAGAATTAAGGGAGTTGTTACAGGGGAAAGAGTACAAGCCTTTGTTTTGCCTACCGTGAGAGAAAGAAGAGTGAGGGATGACCTAATCACAATGTTTAAGTTTTGAAACAGGTGATGTAGACAGTGAACAGGTCTTCGAAAGACGTAGGGATAGGAAAATTAGGGAACATATTATGAAATCAGGAAGAAACATGTTCAAAAAGATGTGAGGAGGACTTTCATGATATAAGAGTGGTGGACCAATGGTATAAGATAAATGAAGACGGGTTTACTGCAGACAATATTTAGAAATTTAAGGAAGTTACATGAAAGTAAAAAGTGTTCAAGAGTGTAGAACTTCTTCCCTGTACAGTACAAATAAAGTAACTGTAAACAAACACTAACTCCCCTAAATACACTAACAAAAGACTAACTCAAAATCACAGTTCTGAACACCACAAAGAACTTGCAACAGCGTTTCACTTGGTCTCACCGCGAATACAAAACAAAGCAGAGATTTTTAAAAAATGACCCATAATTAATCTTGTGAGGGGTCTGGGAGTTAATTATTAATTAAGAACGTCTGGTAATTGGTGAGGAAGTATATTACTTTGTCTGTGGTCTGTTGATGTCTCGATTTATCAATGTGTCAGGTACCTCAGGTCGAGGGCTGCTGGCGTGGGCAGCGGGAGAGTTGGGGTAAGGGCCGGCCTGCAATACTGAGGGCTAGGGGTGAGGATAGGGCCGGGGGTACGGATGACTGAGGGCTGGGATGAAGGCCGGGCCGGGGAGATGGATGGCTGAGGGCTGGGGTGAGGGCTGGGCCGGGGAGACGGATGGCGTGCAGAGTCCATAAATTGTAGCCAAATAACAGTGATCAAGGTAGGAGTGATAAGCGGCCATTACCCCAGCCAGGCTGTGTTTAAACTCAAGTTATTTGACTCATTATGGATGACATGTGAGCTATTACCTCCATCCTTCGCCTCCACCAGACGGGAACATCCACTACCTACCTTCCTCCCTTTCCACTCTCTCCCTCCTCCCGCTCATAACTCTTCCATCCTGCTGGTAGGCGGGGAGTGGCTTTCCCTCCACCAATCCCTCCTTCCACTACCCTCCCTTCTTCCTTCCACCACTACACCTCCTTCCCTTCTCTTCACATCTACTCTCCTCTTTTCCCTCAACCACTACCTTCCCTCCGTCATTCGCTTCCCTCCCAACACCTGAAGTATCAACCTACAACGAAATGAACTAACGTCATAACATACTCCAGCTGAGGAGCCTAATATCATAGCAGTGACAGAGACTCACATGAAGACCACAAATATTCATGTAATGCAGAGGTAGGGACACCAGGGCATGATATCTTCAGTGTTGATCATGCACGCATGGCAGATGAAGGTGTTTTGCTCTACGTAAAAGACAAGCTAAATGTAACCATACGACATGGAACTGATGTCGATTCATACGACTCTTTGCACATGGAACTGATAATCAAGATGTCTGCCTTCACCCCCGAGCGATGGACAGGAAACGATATTACTTAATATGAAGAAATTAGATTATAGTGTTATATGAAAAAAGAACATTTATTGTAGAAGACTTTAGCAATTTCAGTATTTACTGGGACATGTGATAGGGATGACCACGTGGGTGACAGACTGATTATTTTAACTGAAAACATCTTCTTAAAGCAAATGGTCTAAGACCCATCGAAAGGTAGTTACATCTTCGATTTAGTGATATCCACAAATAACATTTACTTTGGTTGTGTGAGGTCAGAGAAAATTTCGGTAACAGTGATTAGACTATTACTTGGTTTATTGTAAACTTCTGTTTTGATTTCATAATTAACAACATGATATTAACAAACAATTCTCGATAAATTATACTAGGATACTAACAGGAAAAACGGAATTAGTTTCGTAGGCATGGACACAATTAACAAATTATGGAGTAACTTTAAAAAAAATCTACTTATATATATTCTCTCTAAAACAAGCACAGACGGCAAGGAGGTCTAAAAGTTTTCATAAATGGTAGATAATGTCGACCAACATACATAAGAGAATTTCTTGACATAACACAGAGATGAGACACGAGAAATTATGGTATAAAATCAAAGGAAAGATGATGTAAAGCAGTTTGGCCACAATACTTTCCGTTTTACAGTTACATATCATTGATATAAAGATAACTGATATAAACTCCCACCAGATGTTATCAGCACCATGATTATCAGTGCCTTGATATCAAGGCCGGATCATTGATATCAGTTATCAGTAATTAAACATCTCTCAGGAAGGAGCGGGAGACATAAGATTTCACATTGATTTTAAAATCGAGCATTTAATTTTTCCTGATTTCAGAATGGAGCCTCCGCACTGTAGGATCCTAGTACAGTCATGTAGGGTATTTTTCCCCCATTCACACTTTCTTATAGAATGCCCATGGCAGTATACATTCTTTGTACTACGTGGTGTTCCGTCTGAGCTTTATCTTGCTGGCTTGTGTACCGGAGGGAGTGGTGTGTGGGGAGAGACGGCTTCAGCTTTGCTGACCCGCGTTGTCCACAGACCAGGTAATGACCTCTGGACACAATTACTGTCCTGCAGGTGATAGACTCGTCGTGAACCATCAGACCTCCTGTTATCTGACCTTCCTATGTACTCTCATTGCCCCTCCCAACCCCCCACTCCCTCGCCTCTCCCCACCACCAATACCCTCCCTTACTACTCTCCCTCTCCTCCACCACCACCACCACCACCATCCACCCCATCACCCCCCCCCACCCCCCTCCCCTCCAGGAACATCAACGGGGCATTATTTTTCATTATTCCCCCCCTCCTCCTCCTGCTCCCCCTTCCCCCCCCCCCCTTGTTTATTGCCCTAATTGCCTGTGGGCTGGCTTTATTTATCCCCGCCGCTCCATCTTGCATAGAGCGGCCGTTGATCAGGCAGCATAATTAGAGTGCGAGGAAGCAGCATGATGGCCAGTTATTGATTTATGGAAATGACGATATCAGTCCAGGAGGTGGGGGGTTGGGGGGGGATGGGGAAGGGGGTACGTCGGGGGGGGGGAGGGGGGGTTCCCATCGAGTTTTGGAAGAAGCGCCATTGTTCCTCCTCGACTCCTAAGGCCAGACTAGTTTAAGGCTCATTATATATATATATATATATATATATATATATATATATATATATATATATAGAAGGGAGGAGGCCGAATTGGACATGGGAGGATGGACTTAAAAAGATTTCGAGTCATCGGATCCTGAACATACAGGAGGATGAACGGTGTTCGTGGGTTAGAGTAAATTAAAACGATGTGGTATACAGGGGTCGACGTGCTGACATTGGACTGAACCAGGGCATGCGAAGCGGCCGGGGTAAACCATGGAAAGGTCTGATGGGTCTAGTTTGTGGATAGAGAGCTGTGGTTTCGGTGCATTACACATGACAGCTAGAGAATGGATGTGAGCGGATGTGGCCTTTCTTCGTCTGTTCTTGACGCTACCTCGTTAATGCTTGAAACGAAGAGCAAGTATTAAACACACACACACACACACACACACACACACACACACACACACACACCTAGCAGCCATGACTCTACCCCCGCCCCTCCCACCTGCAGTTGGCAGCACCTGGCATGGGTGGGGGGTGGGAATACATTATGGTGCACCAGGCAACAGAAGCCACACATCACTGACAACACAGTAAGTACAAATATGGCAGGAGATCCAGTATGACATCATTCTTATTGTCACACTTGTGGAGGGATACACTTGCGTGTGTGTGTGTGTGTTGGTGTTTGTGTCTGTATGTGTTTTAGTATGTGTATGTGAGGGGATATATGATTGAGTATGTTTGTGTGTGTGTATGTGTGTGTGTGACTGGGTATGTGGGTGTGTGTGTGTGTGTGTGTGTGTGTGTGTGTGTGTGTGTGTGTGTGTGTGTGTGTGTGTGTGTGTGTGTGTGTGTGGATTTGTGATTAGGTATATGTGTGTGTGTGTGCTTTTCCATGTTTGTGTGTTCATGTAAGTGTGTTTATGGGTATGGGTGAGTTTGTGGATGTATATGTTTGTGTCGGTGTGTTTTCGCATGTGCATCTCTGTTTGTATGTTTGTGCCCTATTTCTTTGTGTGTTTGTTTGCATCTCTGATGTTACGATATCTGTTATCTTTGTGTCACCTTTTACACCGTAGTTTTGTCTTGTTTGTAAGCTTTGTTACTTTTACTCTTCTTGTCTATACTGTCTTAATAAATGCCTCTGGTTCTCTCACTTCAAACATCTGTGAATATTTTTTTTTTGTCTTTGTTTGTTCAGAGTCAAGGATCCAACGATGGGACGTTGTGTTTAGACTCAATCTGTCTGTGTTGTCTCACGGAAGACATCAAGGTTAGGTTTCTAATTATAATTCTCTCTCTGTCTGTCTGTCTCTCTCTCTCTCTCTCTCTCTCTCTCTCTCTCTCTCTCTCTCTCTCTCTCTCTCTCTCTCTCTCTCTCTCTCTCTCTCCTTACGACTGTCAGGGGCCACCAAGCTGTCATGCTCACTAAAGCTTCTAATACGCCAATTATGCCATCTGTCAACGTTGGCTGGACAGATGTCAACTGTCAGGGTTAATAAGATCTGTCAGGGCTACGGTCCCTGCCAGGTGTCACACACACACACACACACACACACACACACACACACACACACACACAGATATTCTATCTGTTCATTTATCTGTCTAATTTCTCTCTCTCTCTCTCTCTCTCTCTCTCTCTCTCTCTCTCTCTCTCTCTCTCTCTCTCTCTCTCTCTAATACGTATGTGTGTGTGTGTGTGTGTGTGTCTGTGTGTGTGTGTTTGTGTGTGTGTGTTTGTGTGTCTGTGTGTGTATGTTTGTGTGTGTGTGTGTATTAAGAAATTAGATATCTCGTGTTACTAATATTAGACATCTTTTACATTCTGACACTTCAATTTGTAAGGAAATGTTTTCATATATCCATGAGGCAAAATGATGACCTTGTATGTATGCCTTCCCTTACACATGTCAAGCATAACTTATACCATTGTAGTGTACATGTGTCCAGATTAGACACATGTATCATGTATCAGTATGACTTATACTGATACGAGTCAGTACAGCTGTATTCTTGCTAGGTTACAGTTTACTTTTGTTGTGTGTATCACGTACATATGTTTTTGGTTTATCACATGAGAAGGTATGTTCTTAGTATACTTTACAAGTTGGGTATTCCCTCACTATATCATAGGGAAAGTTATGTTCTTATTCCATCACACACGCGAGTATGTTCTAAGTATAACGTACAAGCAGGTATTTTCTTCGTATGCAATAGAGAGAGGTATGTTCTAACTACATCATACGGTCAGGCAAACTTGTAACATACGAGCGAGATAGGAATGCTTTTAGCCTCTTCCAGTGACACACAAACAGCTTTCTCAGTATATACCACAAGGAGCTGGGATCAACAGAAGGCCATCACTCACATAATTACCACCCGGCCGACGCTGTAACCACCAGCGCATGAGTCACCAAACTTGAGTTCACCAAAACACAACATATTTCAAGCAATTTATTGTCACCATCAACCAGAAATAATGGTGATGTTTCCTGAACTTCTGCTGTATATCATCATTCTCGACAAACACAGAATATAAATCGATGAACGTGGATTTTATGGGACTCAGTTCCTACAATTTGAAGCGATAAATTCCTCACACTCCTCTAATCATCTCCATTTGGAGGGAGTTTTGTCATTCTTGGAGGCAGAGACGCGGGTGCTGGACAGTTAGCTGGGGCGGTCAGGTGTGGGTGTGGGTGGGTGGGGGAGCGGTGACGTGTAGGGTGCGACTAAATGGGGCGTGGGTGGGGAAGGGATGGAGGAAGGAAGAGTGAGAGGAGGAAAGGGAGGAATAAGATGAGAGAGGAGATAAGTTAGAGCCTCATGGTTTTCGTAAGGACACTGAGAGAGAGAGAGAGAGAGAGAGAGAGAGAGAGAGAGAGAGAGAGAGAGAGAGAGAGAGAGAGAGAGACTACTCACATGAGAGTTACTGCGAAAAGACAGTTCTAACCCGAACCACAGGTGACACTGACACATGCATACACTAGCCCGTGCCATCTCTGCTACCTTAAGACACTCTCTCTACCGCCAGTCAAAGGAATGAAGCTGCTAGCCAGTCACAGATACCGTAGAGACAGTCATGTGCATTCTAAACAGTCAGCTGTGGACTCAAACGGGCGAGATCCTGTCTCTAAAGTCAGATAAAGTGAGAGACTCTTGAAGCCAATCAGAGATACTCCAGACCAGTGAGAGACACTTTAGGCCAGTTAGAGACTCTCCATACCCAATACTTAGCCAGTCAGACACCAAGCCAATCAGAGGACACTCTAAGTTAGTCAGAGCCACTCTGAACCAGTCAGTAACATTCTCAGACAGTCAGAGACACTCTAAGCCAGTCAGTCAGGCAGAAGACAATCAGGCCAACGGATCTCACAAGAGCCCTCAAATTACAACCACCACTAGCGTGTCAGGTGCCAAGGCAGACGGCAGCAGACCATGGCAGGCCCATCACATACATCTTCCTCCTCCACCCCTGGAGGAGGAAGGAGGCCCTTGTAACAACGAGGTTCCACGTTGGGGGAAAAAAATAGGAAAAAAAGATATCACAGAAGCTCACTACGTTTGTGGTCTATTATAGCCCTGAGATGAGAAATGAGAAAGGCTGAGAAACGCTTTAGCTTCAGTACAACGAGTTGAACCCTCTCTTACAGGAGATGAAAAACGATCTAGTTTCAGCGCCGCAAGATGAACCTCTGTTTACAGAAGCTGAGTATGGCTCTTACCTTCAGGATAGAGAGTTGAACCTCTCTCTCTACTACTGGAGCTGAGAATAGTTATAGCTTTAATATAGCAAGTTAAGCCTTTCTCTGCAAGAGCTGAGAATAGTTCTAGTTTTGAACCCTGTGGAAATTACTGAAACATACTCTAGTTTCGGTACAACCAGTTCATACCTTTTACGAGAGGGGCTCATGCTTCACGTTTTGTGAATCCTTCGTGCATTATGTGACACATGATCTGTCCTCAACACTCGGTGAATCTCTCTACCAGAGATGATAAATCAATCCTTCTTTAATGCAATCCTTCGCACCGACTTCTGCTCTGCCATCAATTCAACGAGATAGATTCGTCAGTAAGAGTTATCAAATATTCCACCCACTGTAGAACCTTTCTACCAGAACTCCTACACTCGCCACTACAAAGAAGCGAACCCCTACACTCGCCACTAGAGAAAACCAAACCTTTTTCCCCACGTAAACATCAGGAGACTGCGTAACCCGCTAAGTGAAACGTTATGGAATGTCGTCAAGACCACAATTTCTTTTCTGCCCCGAAATTAGGGACGTCTCGAACTTGAGTGTGAGATGCCAGCGGAGGTGGTGGTAATTCCTCCTCCGTAAGAAATGGTGTGAAAAAACAACTTGCGATGAAAGGTTATTACCGTTGAACTATCGCTCAGAATCGGGGATCTCGATGGAAATCCTTGTGAGTTGTTATGAGCCGTGAAGAACCTTAGGTCGGAACTCTTGATCCATGTGTCCCTTCGAGATATCAGTAATCCAAGCTTCTTGCTCACCTTGACTGCATGTTTTGGGGAGCTGTCGCCTGTGCCAGTCAGAATGGGGGTGCTTATGTCTCCCTTTTGCGTTCATCATCAGCGTCCTTAAGTTTGCCGGTTTTCCAGACTATCCTCTTGATCTTCCGTGACACATGCAACTCCCAGCCGGGTGTTAGACTCTTCCAATTCGTCACTGGGGTCATCCCTATCAGGCAAAGGTCGTTCTCATTTGAAAGAGGGACGTACAGTGATGGGCGTAGGTAACTTGCGTATAACGCTGCGCACCAACTGGGTTTGGGAGTTTGGGGGGCCAGCCACGTTGCCACAGCGGCGTGCTGACACGTCGAGTTTTGAGTGCGACCAGCGTAGCCGGGAATATACACCCAGTCACAAGAACACTGTACAACAACTTCCGTGACATGCGAGTATGTTCACACACATCTCCCGGCAGCTCATGATATACGAAACAGCGTTGAGATGCTGCCACAAACACTACCACCACCTCGAACACTCGAGAATCCCCTGCTTGAATACAGAACCCTCTGTAACCGTCCTCTTGAAGCAGGAGGGGCTGCCGACACTCACACACGAGGAGAGATTGTGTATTAGTGTTGTGCTTGGTTGTGTGTGGGTGTTTGGCTTCATCCATGCGTCTTAAGATATCTATATGTTTAAGATTATTTCGGTTGGTGGATGTGTCTTGACAGTCGGTAGGCCTGAGACCAGAGCAACCAAACAACCAAGCAACCTACCCTGGTGTTGGGAAGGGACAAATAACAGGAGTCCTGGTGGTACATGACGAGGTCATCTGCTGGAAGACAGTAACAACAGCCCGAGTTCACAACTTACTTGAGAGGGGCAGGATAGTAAAGCAGAGGGCAACCTCCTCACAAGTTCACAGTGGGAGGGTTGGGATGGGGTTATTCTTGAAGTTTTTAGTTTTGAAATATTTGCTGTCTAGATATACATAGACAAAGCATTACAGTGAGAGTATGGGTGAAGGGCACATATCTAGGGGTAGGTGGTGGAGGCCAGTATAGAACGTACAGTGGGTACAGTACATGGACATAGGAGGGTGACAGGTGGGCCCCACTATGCACCTTCTTTTTTTTTTTTTCGTACGATGTGGTTGTGGTGCCGAACTGTGACAATGGGACGAGGATCTCAGGTGGCGGGAGGTGAAGGCGACAAGGTTATAGGGGTAGCTTCATGCCAGACTGTGGGATGAGGTCTGGATGGTGGATGGAGATTGATTGATTGATTTATACCGGTAACCCCGGCAAGTTGATTGTGCCGCCCATGCTCATCCTGTGAGCGGTAGCGCTAAAGGATTATAGGGGTCACAAAGGGTCTTACTCAGACCCCCGCCAGTGGGTTGGTATTAC
>NC_092233.1:3670000-3677500 GCF_036320965.1 Panulirus ornatus | reverse complement strand
AGGGAAGTTCAGAAAGGCTGAGGGGTTAACGAGGATTAAGGGAGGCTGAGAAAGGCTGAGGGGTGATTTAGAAACGAAAAGGCTGAGAAAGGCTGGAGACTGGTATGGAACAGGGAAAGATGAGAAAACTTTGTAAGACTGTTGTAAGATAAGGAAGACTTGGAGGGTAAACGTGAGCATCTGTCTTTGATAGGAAAAGATGAGGAATTTTTGAAGAGATTGGGGGAAAATCTGGAGATGAAGATCTCACACCATCTGGACCATCTGTCGAAGTCCCTTGACAAGAACCACAGCTGTTGGTCCCAATCCTGCAGTCATAACCTGCTCTAGGCACACTGGGGCCTCACCAGGGACGCCCCCCGCCCACCTCTCTCTCGATCCATCATCTTCCTCACCTGAGGTAAGATGAGACGTAGAACTCTGATGAGGAACTGAAGTATTGTGGAACTGACGAAGCCTCATCCTGTGGGTGGCCCCTCATACCCACGATGGATGTTGGTTACGGCGAATGATACTTGGAGAGAATTCTTTGACTCTCTCTCTCTCTCTCTCTCTCTCTCTCTCTCTCTCTCTCTCTCTCTCTCTCTCTCTCTCTCTCTAAACCCACCCTCCATCCCCCTTCCCCTCCTACCCCTCCCTCCCACCGGACCCGTGCCCCCTGGACTAGAGGTCCGTTAACAAATTATGGGGGCCCCCGACTCTGCACCCTGTGCAAGCGGTTGTCGACCATCGTCCAGGGTGGAATTAAGGCTGTTTAGGGCGAGTATGGTGGGTTGTTGCCGTTGATGGAGTGGATCCTGTCATGGCAATGTGTAAACACGGCCAGGTCGAAGTCATCAAGCGTTTTCATCAACCTCGAGATATATATACCGGCGAGTTTTCAGTGAGGGTTCGCTGCCTGGATGATGCACACAGATAAATAGTATTTAGGAGAGTCACATGGAATATACGTAACGAGGGAGTAATCAGGAGCCATACGCAACCTGGATGTATACTAAGGAGTCACCATGAGCCATACACAACCTGGATATATTCTTGGAAGTTATTACGAACAATACACATCCTGGATATGTAACGAGAAGTCATCACGAGCCATACGTGACCTGGATATATATCAAAATATCACCATGAGACTCGGATACTAAGAAGTCATCAGGAGCATTAACGACATGTTTGTATACTAAGAAGTTACCATGTGTCATACGTAATCTGGATATATATACTAAGTCATCGGCTGCAATGCTCAACCTGGATATACACGGAGAAGTCTTCAGTGACTATGCAACCTGGACATATACACGGAGCCCGTTCCGTCCTCTTGAAGAACTGTTATACAAAGCTTGTGAACAAGTTTCAGATGAGTATGTTTATCGTGTACCGTAAGATGTTTGCCCAAAGAGAGTAGTAAATTATATCAGACTTACCGGTGAGTATTTAGGATCAAATGTACGTGGCATTCCAGAAGCACTACATCATGAGCTCTGACCTGTAATATGTGGTCATCAGTCGAGGTCTGGCTGAAGATATAGCTCAATACATTACACTATCCTTGAGTTTTTGTCATGGTTATTTCGCAATGTCGATGATTCCCTAAAGGTGGAAGAAATCTGTCAATTCTAAAGTATCACATGAATGGGAGAATTTTGAGGCTCTCTCGTGCAAAATATAGAAGAAGAATCAATAACAAATTCCAAGAAAATAAGTTCTTTCAGTAGTCAAGAAATGATAAGTACGTGTACCGTGTTGAGCCTTGAGTCAAGAGGGTTTCAACACCCTACAGTGGGACAAGATCCTCTTTAACACTACTATCATTATGTCTACTGATGTAGACATCTGAGTGGCTGTATCACACGAGATGAAGGGAAGTCCCCGTGTAACACGCCTAATGGGTTGGAGTTCTTAGATATCTCTGGGCCACTGTGTTACACCGATGATTGCTAACAGGCTGGAGTTCGAGGCAAGATTACCAATCGCTGGGCGGATGAGTTACGGCGCCAGGGGGACACACACCATCATCACAGCCTAATATAGAACTCCGGGAAATACTGTTGTAGGCAACTTTCCAATCGCCTCCATGGTCACTATTGGATCGAACAGTTGCCTGACTTTCTAAAATTCTTCTTTTTTTTTTTTGGATATCATGTTTGACATCGGATTCGGATATCATGTTTGATATCAGATCCGGATATGTTTGATATCGGGTCTGGATATCGGAACTGGGGCGATGCTTTTTTTTTTTTTCTTCTTTTGGCTTACGTGGTACAGGGGAGAATACCAATGTGGTCAGAGTCATAATCCATAACTTATTTAAGACAAAGACAGACACAAAGACAGACTGACACAGTAACGGAGACTCTGCCTACGAAACGTGGGTTATGAAGATTATGCTTAGGAGTTCTTCCAGCACGTGTTGTGAGTTATAACAGGTCTTCACTGAGGTACAGTTGTTCATTTCCCATAATGTATATAATACGGTCACTGTATGTGCTGTAATCCACCTCTCTCTCTCTCTCTCTCTCTCTCTCTCTCTCTCTCTCTCTCTCTCTCTCTCTCTCTCTCTCTCTCTCTCTCTCTCTATGCTTCCTGTGGATGCGTTGTTCAACATATACAAGCGAAAACGCTAACTTTAATATCCTGTGATTTATGTGCTTACAAATGACATATATTTGTAGAGATTATCCTTCTACTTACACTTATGTCAGTATCCTCTTTCGAGGTTGAATTTAGAATATTATTCTTTATGTTCAAGAGTGTCGTGTAAACAACCAGCATTACCTTCTTGCTCCCATTCTCCGCGTCATTTGTCGCCATTGCGACGTCGTTTCCAACCACCATTATTGTCACATTTTCAACCTTTGATAGCAGGAACTACTTTATCATCTTCGTCATTACTGTCCTTGCCCTACCTTTAATTGCCACACCTCGCTGTAGTTACTACATAACCACCGTAATCAGAGATAATTTGCAGGCACTTTATGGCATTATTTGTTCTATTTTATTATTACAATGACTGTATCCTGTTATTTGGTTCTCTGTCATGACCTCCTCTATACCGAGAGCGGGTCACACACCATCGTCCGGTGGTCCTGCTGCTGCTGGATCGAGGTGTGGGAGCTCCTCTATACCGAGAGCGGGTCACACACCATCGTCCGGTGGTCCTGCTGCTGCTACTGGATCGAGGTGTGGGAGCTGTTGACCCACACTTGAGCACATTGTGGAGCTTGACGTACCTTCTCCAGTTCCTCAAAATCATTTTTGGTTCCGTGAGAGAAGCGGTTCATAGATAAGGGTTACTCCCTGAAGGAGTGCGTGGCGAAGGGGTGAACTGTTTGAAGGATTGAGGAATTAAGGGATGCACGAATAAGGAGTCTAAAGGATATTTATTCACCGTTAACGGCTCCTATCTAAGGTCATCACTGTTGGAGAGGTTCAGAGCAGTGAAGTTCACATCTACAGTGAATCTGAGTATTTCTAGCTGAGAGTTTACTCAGGGGAATTCGCCGATGATGGGGTTCGCGTCACAGACATTTCTGTTGCACAGATAATCTTAGGTGTGTGTGTGTGTGTGTGTGTGTGTGTGTGTGTGTGTGTGTGTCTGTGTGTGTGTGTGTGGGTGTGTGTGATCTATGCCACACATTGATATACGGTAACGTCACAGCGATATTGAGAAAGTCTGGCCACCAGTTTGTGGTGAGGAGAGAGAGAGACAGTGTGTCATGGAGCTACTCACATCGTCCCATTAATGGACCATCACAGACCACCGTCCCTGTGGGGTATATCATTAGTCAGAGGGACATTATTATCTGACCATTAGACCATCATCTCTCCCTGACGTTACCATCACCATTACTTCCAACCTCCAGCCGTGGCATTAGGTGGCATAAACCACGTCCACCACTACCATTACCTGCTAGTAAAGCATGGTCTTGACCATTAGTGCCACCAAGGTGAGAATTGCATTGGCTGCGTCCGTCAGTGGATGTCTGTTGTTATGTGAGGATTACATCCGCCGTCTGAACATGACCAGACTGAAAATTGTAGACGTGAATGACGCCGTCTACGAGAAAACTTCACATTCGATTCAATTTTCTGCTGTACGTGTGTGTGTGTGTGTGTGTGTGTGTGTGTGTGGTTGTGTGTGGGTGTGTGTGTGTGTGTGTGTGTGTGTGGGTGTGTGGGTGTGTGGTTGTGTGTGTGTGTGTGTGTGTGTGGGTGTGGGTGTGTGTGTGTGTGTGTGTGTGTGTGTGTGTGTGTGGGTGTGTGTGTGTGTGTGTGGGTGTGTGTGTGTGTGTGGGTGTGTGTGTGTGTGAAGGGTGAGGGTGGAGGAAGGGAGGGAGGGGAACGAAGGACCTTCATTCTCAAGAGTCGTACCGTTACGCACCGTCGTACTTAAGGGTTGTGCTGTCGTGTTAAAGGATCGTAATATTTTACTCAAGGGTCGTTCCGTTGTGCGTCGTCTTCGGGCTCGAACTTCTTTCATTATTATTAAAATGTCGTACCGTCGTGTTAGAACGTCGTACCGTCGTGTTTAAGGGTCGTACCGTCGTGTTAGAACGTCGTACCGTCGTGGTAAAGGGTCGCACCGTCGTGTTAGAACGTCGTACCCTCGTGCTTAAGGATCGCACCGTCGTGTTAGGACGTCGTACCCTCGTGCTCAAAGGTCGTACCGTCGTGTTTATGGGTCGTACCGTCGTGTTTAAGGGTCGCACCGTCGTGCTCAAGGGTCGTATCATCGCTCTAGAGACCAGGTTGGACTGAGGACACGCGAGGGAAAAGTCTATCATGGGGATGAAAGTCATTGATATTATCTCCCGGTGGTGATCTGGTCTTCGCCAGAACCTTCCAACACTGGAAGAAAAAAAGAAGAAAGCGAAAGTTGGTTCCTGGAATCCTCACTATTACAGGGAAGTGAGGAGAGATTCGTCCTACCGTGAACTCTACCACAACCACAACGACCACAACCACAACTACCACAACCACGTCTACCACAACCACGTCTACCACAATCACGTCTACCACAACCACGTCTACCACAACTATCACCATTGACAGGAACTATACCACGAGCATGGACATTATCAGCAACACCATCTTTCACCATCACCATCAGCAACACTGTCTTTCACCATCACCATCAGCAACACTGTCTTTCACCATCACTCATAATGATAATGGTGAAAATGAAAGAGGGTTCGTCACTATCATCATCTAAAGTAAAGTCAACAGTGTAGAGACTGCCTTTCCCATCATCACCATTATGATCACTGTCTTTAGCACCGTCATCACTTGTCACTATCACCGTCACCATCATCATCATCACCAGTTATCACCACCATCGTTATCATAATTATCACCATCATCATTATCACCAATGGCCACAATGATACAACAGGCAGAAACTCCATATTCATTATCACTGCCACACTCGTCTACCACCTTCACTATCACCATCCCATCACACTAAAAATGTCACCACCATCTGTTACCATTACCACCACTAACACCACCATCACCACCAACGTCACCATCATCACCTTCACCATAACTACCACCACCACCATCACCACCCGTATTATCACCATCAGCTCCAACACTATCACCACCACCCCCACAAACACCCCTCCACCCCAACTTCACCACCATTTCTACCACTACCACCACCACCACCACCACTATCACCACCTCAGTAAGCACCACACTCCACCACAATATCCTCAGAGATATTTTCGTGGATTCTTACCTTTTCATTTGTCTTGTTCATGTATTATTCCGACGACCAAGACTCTGGGAATGAATTCTGACGACCGTACTTCAGTTTGGTAGTTCAAACAAACTCAGGAGAAGGTAGACGTCTATCTCAGATAAATAAAAGATAACAGTATCTGTTAGTGGTCGACTCTGGATCATTTTTTTACATTTTTTTCTTTTTTTTTTCCCAGTGGAGGATAAATGTGGACAGACCCAGTCATTCCTCGCTGTAAATAAGAGTTGAAAAAAAAAGAAAATTTAACCCATGGGTTTATCAATCATTTGTGAAAATTGTTCTTTATTTCTACCATCAACAGAGTTGAGAATTCTTTCTCATAAACTGAATTTAGCACTTGCGCAATTGCTGTCTATCACAATTATCGCCCTAATGATATTCTGCTAAAGAGTTCAACACTGCTTATCATAGCCCCAAGAGAAAAAACACGAACGTTTCCAGGCATCAACGATATTAGCTCTTATGCCACCTCATCGAAGAGCTCACTAACATTTCCAATAACCAGATAATGCTCAACCACAACAAAGAGTGTACAGGTGTCAAGGAAACAATTCAAGACGTTCAATTAGATCTAAATTGTCTTTCCTTAAGAGGATTATGGCAACCCCATGTAGCCCCGGAGCATAACGCTGTCTTTACCCAAGTCGCTGAGATAATGTAGAACATTAATACCTGCCGAAAGAGTCGATGGTCCCCTTTAATTATGACGGAAAATAACCAGTAGTGCTATCTCATTAGGGCAATTGCTGTTATTATATTTGGAGTAACATAAAGGGAGCAAATGTGGGTTTTAAGTACTGTATATATATATATATATATATATATATATATATATATATATATATATATATATATATATATATATATATGGGAGGGTATTGATTGAGAGGGTGAAGGCATGTACAGAGCATCAGATTGGGGAAGAGCAGTGTGGTTTCAGAAGTGGTAGAGGATGTGTGGATCAGGTGTTTGCTTTGAAGAATGTATGTGAGAAATACTTAGAAAAGCAAATGGATTTGTATGTAGCATTTATGGATCTGGAGAAGGCATATGATAGAGTTGATAGAGATGCTCTGTGGAAGGTATTAAGAATATATGGTGTGGGTGGAAAGTTGTTAGAAGCAGTGAAAAGTTTTTATCGAGGATGTAAGGCATGTGTACGTGTAGGAAGAGAGGAAAGTGATTGGTTCTCAGTGAATGTAGGTTTGCGGCAGGGGTGTGTGATGTCTCCATGGTTGTTTAATTTGTTTATGGATGGGGTTGTTAGGGAGGTAAATGCAAGAGTTTTGGAAAGAGGGGCAGGTATGAAGTCTGTTGGGGATGAGAGAGCTTGGGAAGTGAGTCAGTTGTTGTTCGCTGATGATACAGCGCTGGTGGCTGATTCATGTGAGAAACTGCAGAAGCTGGTGACTGAGTTTGGTAAAGTGTGTGGAAGAAGAAAGTTAAGAGTAAATGTGAATAAGAGCAAGGTTATTAGGTACAGTAGGGTTGAGGGTCAAGTCAATTGGGAGGTGAGTTTGAATGGAGAAAAACTGGAGGAAGTGAAGTGTTTTAGATATCTTGGAGTGGATCTGGCAGCGGATGGAACCATGGAAGCGGAAGTGGATCATAGGGTGGGGGAGGGGGCGAAAATTCTGGGGGCCTTGAAGAATGTGTGGAAGTCGAGAACATTATCTCGGAAAGCAAAAATGGGTATGTTTGAAGGAATAGTGGTTCCAACAATGTTGTATGGTTGC
>NC_092233.1:3645000-3665000 GCF_036320965.1 Panulirus ornatus | reverse complement strand
AGGGTCAACTTAAAGGCCAGGTTATTGCGTTTTAAGAGGTCGTGCCGTCGTACTCAGCTGTCCCTAAGAAGACCCTTAGACCCTTTGTGGTATTGTCTTGGGTAATGGTTTATAAGGAAGGTAATCATGTAGGAAATGAATGTGGTTTTGGTCTCATATATATATATATAAAATGGACAGCATGGACCCGGCCGGGGTTAGGCCCGCATGAGCTTGGCTCCTGGGCGCGGCAATCGGCCCACACCCAACCCAGATGTTCATTCTTCCCTTAGTGTCGGTCAGTCAATGGTTACCAAGTTCAGGTATAGGCTGGAGGTTGGGAACACAGGCGGAAACATGGTAGGTATATACACGTTTAAGATAAGAGGCAGCACAAGTGTAGATCTCTCTTTCCTTAACACAAGAATAGTAATCACACACACACACACACACACACACACACACACACACACACACACACACACACACACACACACGTAATCAAGCATGTGCTTCAGTGAAGTAGAAGTTTTTTTTTTTTTTTTTTTATACTTTGTCGCTGTCTCCCGCGTTTGCGAGGTAGCGCAAGGAAACAGACGAAAGAAATGGCCCAACCCCCCCCATACACATGTACATACACACGTCCACACACGCAAATATACATACCTACACAGCTTTCCATGGTTTACCCCGGACGCTTCACATGCCTTGATTCAATCCACTGACAGCACGTCAACCCCTGTATACCACATCGCTCCAATTCACTCTATTCCTTGCCCTCCTTTCACCCTCCTGCATGTTCAGGCCCCGATCACACAAAATCCTTTTCACTCCATCTTTCCACCTCCAATTTGGTCTCCCTCTTCTCCTCGTTCCCTCCACCTCCGACACATATATCCTCTTGGTCAATCTTTCCTCACTCATTCTCTCCATGTGCCCAAACCATTTCAAAACACCCTCTTCTGCTCTCTCAACCACGCTCTTTTTATTTCCACACATCTCTCTTACCCTTACGTTACTTACTCGATCAAACCACCTCACACCACACATTGTCCTCAAACTTCTCATTTCCAGCACATCCATCCTCCTGCGCACAACTCTATCCATAGCCCACGCCTCGCAACCATACAACATTGTTGGAACTACTATTCCTTCAAACATACCCATTTTTGCTTTCCGGGATAATGTTCTCGACTTCCACACATTTTTCAAGGCTCCCAAAATTTTCGCCCCCTCCCCCACCCTATGATCCACTTCCGCTTCCATGGTTCCATCCGCTGCCAGATCCACTCCCAGATATCTAAAACACTTCACTTCCTCCAGTTTTTCTCCATTCAAACTCACCTCCCAATTGACTTGACCCTCAACCCTACTGTACCTAATAACCTTGCTCTTATTCACATTTACTCTTAACTTTCTTCTTCCACACACTTTACCAAACTCCGTCACCAGCTTCTGCAGTTTCTCACATGAATCCGCCACCAGCGCTGTATCATCAGCGAACAATAACTGACTCACTTCCCAAGCTCTCTCATCCCCAACAGACTTCATACTTGCCCCTCTTTCCAAGACTCTTGCATTTACCTCCCTAACAACCCCATCCATAAACAAATTAAACAACCATGGAGACATCACACACCCCTGCCGCAAACCTACATTCACTGAGAACCAATCACTTTCCTCTCTTCCTACACGTACACATGCCTTACATCCTCGATAAAAACTTTTCACTGCTTCTAACAACTTGCCTCCCACACCATATATTCTTAATACCTTCCACAGAGCATCTCTATCAACTCTATCATATGCCTTCTCCAGATCCATAAATGCTACATACAAATCCATTTGCTTTTCTAAGTATTTCTCGCATACATTCTTCAAAGCAAACACCTGATCCACACATCCTCTACCACTTCTGAAGCCACACTGCTCTTCCCCAATCTGATGCTCTGTACATGCCTTCACCCTCTCAATCAATACTCTCCCATATAATTTACCAGGAATACTCAACAAACTTATACCTCTGTAAGTAGAAGTATACACATTAAATTAACTTTGGTTGTTTCTTAGAACAGCGTTCAGCACACTAACCCCCTAATATTTAGATTCCTCAGTAAACCAATAATGTTTTTTTGCTGTCATCTGTGTCTCAGTGTTGCAATGGTCACGAACTAGCAATATATTTCTACAAGGTGACATTCTAGCTACGAAAAGTGTGACTCATGTTTTACAGCCCGTAAGCCGACTTGTAAATTGTAAACAATGTTTTTTTGACTGTAGATATTTTTTAGACTTGATCGTGATTCGTTAGCAATACATTATGAATTGTAAACTGTAAATTGTGACTGCTAGACTGTAAATTCTGATAGTAAATTGTAAATGATTGAGTGTAGACCAAATAGTGACTCTTGAACTGTAAATCATCATTTTTCTTTCAATTATGACTGGTAGAATACGAACCAGGATTCATGTATCATCCATCATAACTCTTAAATGCATAAAGTGATTTTCCTGAATGAAAAAAAAAAATTGATAGCACGCAAACTCTGAATCCTGACCAGGTAAGTGCTACCTGCGACCTCTTTGCCAAAGACCCACAATTATCTCTTCTCGAAACAGTTACCGATCGTGTTTGCCACATCGAACGATACTGTAGTAATGTTACGTCATGACATACAATCTAAGCCAGTTAGAATGCAGCCTAAGTCCCCTTAGGTACTACGAGAACCTTCTAAGATATGATTTAGGCGTCTTTGGATGCGGTTTAAGCCTCTTGAAGTACAATCTAGACAGTACAACTCTTCCTACATACAATCTAAGCGTGTACATTATATTCTCGAATCCTACATGACGACCTAGGCCTCCTTGAGTATAATCCAAGCCTGCTGGAATACAATCTAATTCTCTTAAGATATGATGGAAGCCATCTAAAATCCAATCTAGTCCCATAATGCTACACAGATCCCCCAAGTTGTATTAAGAACCTTCCAAAATACAGTACGATCCTTTTAGAAGACGATGAACCCAAGTTTCCTGATATACGACAGAAGCTTCCTAGAATGAAAGCCAAGCTCCCTAAAATATACCTAAAGTCTCCTAAGATACTTCTCGTATATGTGTTGGCTACATCCTCACTTCCTTGGTTATAGTTACTTTAGTATTATTTATTACCTTCGCGTCTTAGAATACCAGTCACCTAATACTTCTCTCAATCGTCACTGAAAATATAGTTACAGCTGAAAGAAAATGTAAGTAAATATGAAGGTATTGTGGATGTGAGATGCATCAAAAGATTCACAAAATATCATAGGTTGTTATCTCTACCCGCCATTGTCTCCCCAGCCAGTATAGTTATCATATATTTTCACGTGAAAAAAAAGAAGGAAATTAAATCAGTTAGAAAATTATTTTTCTCGCCTTTCATATATATATATATATATATATATATATATATATATATATATATATATATATATATATCTGTATATATATATTTTATCCCTTGGGATAGGGGAGAAAGAATACTTCCCACGTATTCCCTGCGTGTTGTAGAAGGCGACTAAAAGGGAAGGGAGCTGGGGGGGGGGGGCTGGAAATCCTCCCCTCTCGTTTCTTTTTTTTAATTTTCCAAAAGAAGGAACAGAGAAGGGGGCCAGGTGAGTATATGCCCTTAGAGGCCCAGTCCTCTGTTCTTAGCGCTACCTTGCTAACGCGGGAAATGGCGAATAATTTGAAAGAAAGAAAGAAAGAAATTTATAAAGTAAAAAGCAAAGTCTCTCTCTCTCTCTCTCTCTCTCTCTCTCTCTCTCTCTCTCTCTCTCTCTCTCTCTCTCTCTCTCTCACTCAGCCAGCAGCCCTCCCCCCGCCTCCAGCCCCTGCAGTGGCAAACCAGACAAAACCACGAGGCTTGTAAGTCGCCAGAGGAATTAGACTTTACGTAGAGTACGTGTTGGCCACGGCCCCTCCCACTCTTCGCCTGCCACTACCGTACCACAGACGTGATGGGTCGGAGATCCAAGAGTTACTGCTCCACCCCCGAGCTATCGTGGCCGATTTCTCCTATCTTGTTGGCACGTCCAAAGCGAGCTGAGTTACGAGGGCAAGAAACGATCTCGAAATTAGCCTCGGAAAACATTATCTTCTGGCGGGTAATTCCGAGGATATTATGGCGTTATTTTCCTGCTAATTGAATGCCATTGCGTTGTAGTTTAGAGGTGGCCGTCTGTGTATATCATATAAGTTTTGAGCTCTGGTTGAGAAACGGTGATGAACAAAAGGATTCAGAGTTTTTTCCTCCAGAAAAAAATATGAACGTGTCATGCACACACACACACACACACACACACACACACAGGGGTAGAAGTAATTTCGCTACTCATTTTTCTCTAGTTGAATGAACAATAAAAAAGACAAAAGTCACTTTATTGAGACAATCACATCAACGCTTCCCGTCCCTCACACTAAGAATTTGTTTAAAGCTTTACTGTAAAACACAGAAAAAAAAGATGAAATATTTACTGACGTTCTTTCTCACACTTCGAATCCGGCTTGACACGAACGAGACGGGGAGACTCGGATTTCTGGCGCGTTTTAGAGATATCACTGTTGTTTCTGAGGGTTACAGACTCACGTAGTAAGTACTGTGCAGGATGGACACGGGATTTTGCTGCATCTCATGATTCACACAGAGAACACTGTCGTATTCAAAGACTTCCACAGGACTCGCTACCCTAGTTTCAAAGTCCATCTACCTTCTAATCCACCACAATAAGGGCCGCTATTTTCTCTTACATTTCTATCTTTTTTTGATACGTTGATGATTATTATTCCGTACATTAGATGAGAAGGAATGAATGACAGATGTAATACCTAGATTCTGTGTAAAAGTAATTCGTCTTGTAGTCGCTGGGGGGTTTGTGTCACCCCAGGTTGGTACGACGAGGTTTCGTTCTTGTAATCACTAGTTCATATGTTCTAGGTTTCCTTAAGTTTGCTTTGGAAGCTTTTGTGTTAGAGTGATCACGTCTGATGATCAGATCTGATATATATGATGACTTCTGATTTGGAGTTGAAAGATAAATGTCTGTGTTTCCTGCTGGAATAATGGATCATCGACCTCCCAGGAATTATATGGGTTACGTCTGGTGTTTATTAAATCCTGGGTCGTGTTAGTGCTGGGCTAAAGTTAGAAAATGTAGAATTACGTCTATTCGTAGGTTTGACGTTACGAATTATGAAGCCATATCGGTTTTTAGGGTTTGATATTTCGAATCATAGTTATCCCTATTTTTTAGGGTTTGATGGTACGAATTATAATGCCATATCTGCTTCTAGCGTTTACCGTTACAGATTATAGATCCGTATGTAACGTTGGCGTCTGATGTAGCGAATGATAGAGCCATGTCTATTGGTAGGTGTTACGTCTAACAAGCACATGTCTTGAGAGACTTCGCTTCATGGATTATTAATTCACCAGTCTTAAAAACAGTCGCTGGGGGGGGGGGGGGGGATCGAACCAAAGCCCTCGGCTTATGGGGATAGACAATTTTGATCTCGTAAGTTGTGCTAAAAGGTCTCAGCTTTTTCTCCGTTGCTGGAAGCGCATCAGCCGGGGCGTTATGTAAGCCTTCTGTATCCTCATTTGAGCAGAGTTTGTCTTGGTTACTCTGGCTTGATCCTCTGGTGTTTTATATCCTACTGCTGATTGAGAGAGAACAAGTTTTTGCTCAGGTGTACGATGAGTGAGTCTCGCTCTCTGTATTTTGCTGCACTTAGTCTTCCCTTGATAGAGTCACTGAAACTACAGTTTAAGTGAGGGTTGAGGCTGGTTATTGTGTGTGTGTGTGTGTGTGTGTGTGTGTGTGTGTGTGTGTGTGTGTGTGTGTGCTTATTGATTTTTTGTGCATTTGTGCATTTTTGTCTGCAGGTGCTTGTGTGATGCATATATACCTTCGCTTTTATGTGTGTTTTACTGTGTACTTTGGTGTTTGTGTTTGTACGTATGTGATTAACTATTTGTACTGTGCGAGGAAAGAGTTACCCATGCACGAGCATACAGCTCTTGAACTTCCTGTACTATCACACCACTTTTTGAACGTCTGTATGTTTTCAGTATTAAACAACGTCTTTATGCTGTACGCTGTCAGTACTTAAACAACTTACTTATGGTGTATACTGTCAGCATTAAACAACGTCTGTATGCCGTATACGCCATCGAAATGGTTTCAAAACATCGTTACCCCCCCCCCCTCCTAGCCAGCCCTCCTCCTCCCTTAGTCGACGTTCCATCACCCTTAGCTGACGTACCCACCCAAGCCCACCTCCAGTTAGGCCATAGGTGCGGATTCCTCTCCTGCCCACCTACACTTCGCTGTCCCCACCCCCCCCACCTTCCTTGCCCACCTTCCTATGGCTGTCATCTTCTTCCCTGCCCACTTACTCATGGCTGAAGGTCCCTTCCTTGCCAGGCTCCCCATGGATGACATGCCCTCGCCTGCCCAACCCCAATGACCTCTTCGTCCCTACCCACTTCATCGTGGCCAATTTTTCACCGCCGTCTTCCCCATGTCTAACGTCCTCCCTGCTACGCAGTTCCCCAACCCCTATCCACCTCCTCATGGCTGATATCTATTCCCTGCCCACCTCCCCACGGCTGAAGTCTCCTCCCTTGCACACTTCGCCATGGCTGAAGTTTCCTCCCCATCTCCCTATGGTTGACGCCCTCTCTATGCCCATCTCCCCATGGCTGACATCTCCTCCCCTGCAGTCGCCCTAGTATTCGCGTCACGTCCCAAGCTCAGGTCCTGTGATTGTGGCTTAATTTACGACAGTGTTAATGGATTCCATGAGCCCTGTAAATCATGCGTATCTGGGCCTACGTCAGGCACTACAAGGGTGACTTTACCGAAAAGTTCCCGTCAAAGAGGCAAGGCAAAATGTGCTTCATGACAAAGGCACAGAAGGGCGAGTAAAGACATTCTGAGGAGCTCAGGCTGTAGTCGGATCTGAATTTTTATGACACATTGTTCCTCATCCCAAGAGTGATTTTGGAGGTCTTCTCATTATACATTTCTCACTGTTGACCGATTAAATGGCTACTACGCGTAGCCAGGTTAATGGGTTTTACAGAAGACCAAAAGAATGATACTTTCTTTTTTTCAAACACACTCACGTACCCATAGCTTCACACACATACTTGAAGTTTCACACACATACCTGAAGTGTCATGCACAAACTTGAAAGCTTCACACACGTACCTGAAGCTTCTTACACTCACCTGATGCTTCACACACATGCCTGAAGCTTCACACACATACCTAAAGCTTCTTACACGTGCCTGAAACTTCATACACATAACTGAAAGCTTAAGTCTCTATTGATCATGTTTGCATGCACGTATCCGACGGAGGGAAAGCTTTGCAGTTTCGTTTTTAGGTGTCTGAAGACACTTGTGATGCACTTAAGTGCTGTCTTACACTTAGACTATCTCTGCAGCTCGAAGCAGCTTTCGATACCGTTCCTAAACTCATTTCAGCGTTTTGTGAAAATATAGCCATTACCCTCATCAGCGAGGAGTGCTTTTACATCCGTAGCATGTTGGTACCATGCTGTAGAGAAAAGGAAAGATAATGAGCGAGACGTCACGTCTGCCTACATGAAACCCATTGATCCTGAGGGAAAAGGTCGTCATCATTTCACTTGTGTATCATAGAGGCAAGTCAAGATGTACCATCCACAAAATAAACAGTCGCTCTCCCTATGGAGGCCAAGACATACGTTCGCCACAGATATTCAATGTTTCCAGTGGGAGATTAAGAGAGAATATCTTCCAATACAGTGACATTTACCGTCTCTTAAGGAGATCAAGATAGATTATCCAACACTGGAAGACATTTACTGTTTCTTGTGAGATCAAGATAGATTATCTTCAATTACAAACACATACAATATCTTCAGGGGCGGGTCAAGATATATCATCCGCTACATAGACATGCGCCACAACTAGTTAACCAACTGATTCACAGCCTCAGGAGGAAAAAAGTAGAAAATAACCTCTCCAGCGCGAGTCCCACAGTTTGTTAAGATACTCAATGGTTTCATTAGATAAGTAGTTTGGTTCCCACGTCAACACCTTGATAAACTATCCTCACTATTCCTATTTCCCCATCCCTCTCCCCTCAGTCCTACCTGCCTCTTTCTTCTTGCCTTTAGTCAACCACTCTCTTCCTTCCCTCCCGCGACTTTCCGTCCTTCTCATATCTTTCACTCCCCCATACTCCACTCCCAGTGTTCCTCCCTCTCTGCCTTCTCTCTTTCCTTCTCCTTTTAATCTCTCCCTCTCTTAGGTCTTCTTCCTACCTTTTCTTTTCTCATCCAGACCCCTCCTCTCTCTCTCTCTCTCTCTCTCTCTCTCTCTCTCTCTCTCTCTCTCTCTCTCTCTGATCATTTTACTTGGGTAAATGGAATATCTTTAAAACCTCAGCATGGTTCATATATATATATTTTTTCATGCTAAATACGATTCTAGGATAGAAATGTTCATTGACTTTTGAAATGGCATGCTTTAAAAATTTCATGTTTATTCGCTTTATGATCATTGGCTATATATCGGCCCAAGGACACATTATAGAATATTTCACATAATCATTTCAAGTATACAACCCTTCCATTACGGTATATTTTGAAGTTGAAAAGGAAAAGTTTTCTTAGCTTGGAAAATGCTTTGCATTTTTTCAACTAACTTTAGAAAATGATTCTTGTTTTAGAAAATCATATTGGGTCAAAATGATGCTTAACGGCTATATAGTTGAGTGTTTAAGATGCTATATGATAAAAATGTCTAGATAGTTTCTGATCATTTCTTAGATAACTATTCCATGTTTATCTGCCCAAAGTAGCAATGGAAGATAATTCACATTAATATATTAAGCACAGAAGGTGTTGATCATGTTAATTACACTTTTGAAAGATAATTTGTTTTTGGGTACGATGAATACCATGCCTGCTTTTTCATTCTTTTTTCTGATGTTGGATTTGCTGGAAAGCCTCATTATAGGTTAGGTTCCTCATGGTGAATAAGATTATGGTCAGAATCTTACTTTGGGATCATCAAGTTTAGTAATTAGAATTTGAAATGCTCATATATCATAGGATAGTACTTATTTTCCTTAAAATATATTAAATATATATTGGTTGAAGGGCCATTTAGCTGAGTAAATTTGATGTTCCATGGTAAAAATTTCTCGATTATTTTTTCATAATGATATACTCTGTATCTGCCTAAGGTAGCATTTTACGATATTTCATATTATTTTAAGCATAGAAGCCTTTCATGATGTTACATTTAGATTTTGAAAGAAAAAGATTTTTAGCCATAAAAATATCCTGATGTATTACCTGCAGTTTTTATCATTTTTCCTCAAAAATGAATTCGCCTCAAAATCTAAATATATATGATGTTTTTAACGCTGAATAACATAACAGGGTCAAAATGATGCGTAAGAACCATTTAGCTGAGTAAATTTGATGTTATATGATCAGTCTTTCTCGATTATTTTTTTCATAATTGTATACTCTGTTTCTGCCTAAGGTAACATCTTAAGATATTTCATAGTGTTAATTTAAGCATAGAAGCCTTTCATGATGTTACATTTGAATTTTGAAATAAAAAGATTTTTAGCCTTAGAAATACCCTGATGTATTACATGCAGTTTTTGTCATTTTCCGCTAATGAATTTCCTTTAAAATCTAAGTATATATCATGTTTTTAACGCTGAATAAGATAACAGGGTCAAAATGATGCTTAAGGGCCATTTAGTTGAGTAAATTTGATTTTAAATTATCAAAATTTTTAGAATATTTCTTTTATAATTATATACGATTTATTGGCCTAAGGTAGCATTTTAAGATATTTTATATTGTCATTTTAAGCATAGAGGGCTTTCATGATGTTACATTTGAATTTTGAAAGAAAAAGATTTTTAAGCTTAAAAATACCCTGATGTATTACCTGCGGTTTTTGTCATTTTTCTTCAAAACATGAATTTGCTTTAAAATGTAAGTATATATCATGTTTTTAACGCTGAATAAGATAACTGGGTGAAAATTATGCTTAAGGGCCATTTAGTTGAGTAAATTTGATTTTGAATTATAAAAATTTTTATAACATTTCTTTCATATTTATATACGCTTTATCGGCTTAATGTAGCGTTTAAAGCTATTTTATATTGTTATTTTAAGCATGGAAGGCTTTCATCATGTTACATTTGCATTTTGAAAGAAAAAGATTTTTAAGCTAAAAAATACCCTGATGTATTACCTGCAGTTTTTGTCATTTTTCTTCAAACATGAATTTGCTTTAAAATCTAAGTATATATCATGTTTTTAAAGCTGAATAAGATAACAGGGTCAAAATGATGCTTAAGATCCATTTAGTTGAGTAAATTTGATGTTAAATTATCAAAATATTTAGAATATTTCTTTCATAATTATATACGATTTATCGGCCTAAGGTAGCATTTTAAGATATTTTATATTGCTATTTTAAGCATAGAAGCCTTTCATGATGTTACATTTGAATTTTGAAAGAAAAAGATTTTTAAGCTAAAAAATACCCTGATGTATTACCTGCAGTTTTTGTCATTTTTCTTCAAAACATGAATTTGCTTTAAAATCTAAGTATATATCATGTTTTTAACGCTGAATAAGATAACAGGGTCAAAATGATGCTTAAGGGCCATTTAGTTGAGTAAATTTGATGTTAAATTATCAAAATTTTTAGAATATTTCTTTCATAAATATATACGATTTATCGGCCTTAGGTAGCATTTTAAGATATTTTTTATTGTTATTTTAAGCATAGAAGCCTTTCATGATGTTACATTTGAATTTTGAAAGAAAAAGATTTTTAAGCTAAAAAATACCCTGATGTATTACCTGCAGTTTTTGTCATTTTTCTTCAAAATATGAATTTGCTTTAAAATCTAAGTATATATCATTTTTTTAACAGTGAATAAGATAACAGGGTCAAAATTATGCTTAAGGGCCATTTAATTGAGTAAATTTTATTTTAAATTATAAAAATTTTTATAATATTTTTCATAATTATGTACGATTTATCGGCCTAAGGTAGCATTTTAAGATATTTTATAATGCTATTTTAAGCATAGAAGCCTTTCATGATGTTACATTTGAGTTTTGAAAGAAAAATATTTTTAAGCTAAAAAATACCCTGATGTATTACCTGCAGTTTTTGTCATTTTTCTTCAAAACATGAATTTGCTTGAAAATCTAAGTACATATCATGTTTTTAACCGTGAATAAGATAACAGGGTCAAAATTATGCTTAAGGGCCATTTAGTTGAGTAAATTTGAATTTAAATTATCAAAATTCTTATAATATTTCTTTCATAATCATATACGATTTATCGGCCTAAGGTAGCATTTTAAGCTATTTTATATTGTTATTTTAAGCATAGAAGCTTTTCATGATGTTACATTTGCGTTTTGAAAGAAAAAGATTTCTAAGCTAAAAAATACCCTGCAGTTTTTGTCATTTTTCTTCAAAATATGAATTTGCTTTAAAATCTAAGTATATATCATGTTTTTAACCGTGAATAAGATAACAGGGTCAAAATGATGCTTAAGGGCCATTTAGTTGAGTAAATTTGATTTTGAATTATCAAAATTTTTATACTATTTCTTTCATAATTACATACGATTTATCGACCTCAGGTAGTATTTTTAAGCTTTTTTATATTGTTATTTTAAGCATTGAAATCTTTCATGATGTTACATTTGCATTTTGAAAGAAAAAGATTTTTAAGCGAAAAATACCCTGATGTATTACCTTTAGTTTTTGTCATTTTTCTTCAAAGCATGAATTTGCTTTAAAATCTAAGTATATATCATGTTTTCAACGCTGAATAAGATAATAGGGTTAAAAATGATGCTTAAGATCCATTTAGTTGAGTAAATTTGACGTTAAATTATCAAAATTTTTACAATTTTTCTTTCATAATTATATACGATTTATCAGCGTAAGGTAGCATTTTAAGATATTTTATATTGTTATTATAAGCATAGAAGCCCTTCATGGTGTTACATTTGAATTTTGAAAGAAAAAGATTTTTAAGCTAAAAAATACCCTGATGTATTACCTGCAGTTTTTGTCAATTTTCTTCAAAACATGAATTTGATTTAAAATCTAAGTATATATCATGTTTTTAACTCTGAATAAGATATCAGGGTCAAAATGATGCTTAAGGTCCATTTAGTTGAGTAAATTTGATGGTAAATTATCAAAAATTTTAGAATATTTCTTTCATAATTATATTCGATTTATCGGCCTAAGGTAACATTTTAAGATATTTTATATTGTTATTTTAAGCATAGAAGGCTTTCATGATGTTACATTTGAATTTTGAAAGAAAAAGATTTTTAAGCTAAAAAATACCCTGATGTATTACCTGCAGTTTTTGTCATTTTTCTTCAAAACATGAATTTGCTTTAAAATCTAAGTATATATCATGTGTTTAACCGTGAATAAGTTAACATTGTCAAAATGATGCTTAAGGGCCATTTAGTTGAGTAAATTTGATTTTAAATTGTCAAAATTTTTAGAATATTTCTTTTATAATTATATACGATTTATTGGCCTAAGGCAGCATTTTAAGATATTTTATATTGTCATTTTAAGCATAGAGGCCTTTCATGATGTTACATTTGAATTTTGAAAGAAAAAGATTTTTAAGCTTAAAAATACCCTGATGTATTACCTGCGGTTTTTGTCATTTTTCTTCAAAACATGAATTTGCTTTAAAATCTAAGTATATATCATGTTTTTAACGGTGAATAAGATAACTGGGTGAAAATTATGCTTAAGGGCCATTTAGTTGAGTAAATTTGATTTTAAATTATAAAAAATTGTATAATATTTCTTTCATAATTATATACGCTTTATCGTCCTAAGGTAGCATTTAAAGCTATTTTATATTGTTATTTTAGGCATGGAAGGCTTTCATCATGTTACATTTACATTTTGAAAGAAAAAGATTTTGAAGCTAACATATACCCTGATGTATTACCTGCAGTTTTTGTCATTTTTCTTCAAAGCATGAATTTGCTTTAAAATCTAAGTATATATCTTGTTTTTAACGCTGAATAAGATAGCAGGGTCAAAATGATGCTTATTAAATTTATGACAAAAAGTATTTTGGCTTGAAAAATACACTGAAAATACACCTACATTTTTTGGCATTTTTCATCAAAAAATAAATTTGCTCTAAAATTTCATTATGTGACATATATTTGATGCTGATTGGGATAGCAGTGTATAAAATATGCTCAAGGGCCATTTATGAGAATTATTAAGATTTTGATGATTACAGGGTTTACATAATTTCTGATTATCTTTTTCATGATTATGTACGCTCTATCGGTATAAGGTAGTATTTCAAAATATTTTTTATTATTTTAAGAATAGAAGCGTTTCATGGTGTTACATCTGAATTTTGAAAGAAAAAGATTTTTGGCCTGAAAAGTACCGTGATGTATTTTTACCTGCAGGTTTTGTCATTTTTCTTCAAAAAAGATGGATTTTCTTTAAAATCTAAGTATATGTCATATGTTTAACGCTGTGTTAGATAACAGGGTCGAAATGATGCTTAAGGGCCATTTAGTTGAGTGATTTAAGTGCTAAATGATCAAAATTTCTGGATATTTTCTTTTATTACTTAAATGAATATTCGACGTTTAATTGCCTAAGGTAGCATTGGAGGATATTTCATATTTTTTTTTATTAAGCACAAAAGACGTTGATTATGTTGTATTCCACTTTTCAAGGATTCTTTTTTTTTTTTGTACGAAAAATGCACGAATTATTTGTCATTCCTTTTTCGGCAGATGGATTTGCTGGAAAACCTCATTATAGTTTAGGTTCCATATGGTGAATAAAATTGTGGGGTGAAAATCTTGCTTTGGGACCATCAAGTTTAGAATTTAGAACTTTGAGTAGTTATATATCATAGGATAGTACTTGTTTTTCTTAGAATATATTAACTGTATATTGGTAGAAGGAAGCATTATGAGCTAAACTACAACATTTCATGCGGAGAGGAATATCTTTATGGTATATCGCCGTTTTGTAGGAAAAATTGTTTTACCTTGAAAACTTATTCCGAACTATTAATAAAATTTTCTTCCATGTTTCTTTGAAAAATAGATTTTCTTTCAAGCATGACTATAGGTCATATTTTTTCACACCAAGTGGTGTGGATCGTTGTCAAGGCTGCTTGGTGTTCGATTAATTCAAGGAATTATGATTTGAAATTATACACGTTTAAGATATTTCCTGAGTGTTTCAGTCTTAATCATTCACTTTATGTTGGCCTCAAGAAGGATGATAAGATATTTTACCTTATAATTCTATTTATAGAGACTTCCTAATACATTACTTTCCAAATTTAGGACAAACAGTATTTTGGGTTGAAAAATATACTGATGTATTACCTGCACTTTTTGGCATTTTTCTTCAAAAAATAAATTTGCTCTAAAATCTCAGTATATAACATATATTTAATGCTTATTGGGATAGCAGTGTCGAAATTATACTCGATGACCATTAATTAGAGTAATTAGATTTTAAATGATTACAGGCTTTACAAATTTTCCGATTATCTTTATCATGATTATCAACCTAAGGCAGCGTTTAAGGTATTTTATATTATTTTTAGCACAGAAGCATTTCATGAAGTTACATTCGAATTCTAAAAAAAAAAAATGTTTGGCCTGAAAATACGTTGCGGCTTTTGGCATTTTTCTAAAAAAAAAAATGGATTTGCCATAAAATCTAAGTGTACGTCATATCTTTTACTTTGAATGAGCTAATAGGGTGGAAATTAGCTGGAAAGCCTCATTTTAGGAGAGATTCTTCATGGGGAACACGACTCTATGGTCAAAATTTTACTGTGCGACAATTATGTACACTAATTCTTTATTGTTTTCTTTCAAAATAGTTCATTGTATCTCTACTTATGGAAGCATTTAGAAGAATGGACATCATTTATAGCGTAGAAGAATTTTATGATGTTTAGCGGGAGTTTTTATGAAAAAAATCACCTTAGTTTTAAAACTCCTCCTGTTCCTCATTTTACTTAATGTTTCTTTGAAGAAGAGATTTCCTTTAAAAGATATGTGTAGGGAAGATTTAATAATGCTGATTGCGATTAATTAGTCTCCGAGTTTCTTAGTGGCCATAAAATTCTTTGATTAAGATTTGAAGTAATTATATGTGTAAGGCATTTCCTGAATGTTTTGTTTTTTTCTTAATCACTTCATGTTTGCCCTAGGAATCATTTTGATATGGTATATCACAGTTTGAAATATTGCCTGTATTTTTTTTTCTTTGTCATTTATCCTCGGAACATGAATTTGTTTTAAGGCCTCATTACGTATGAGTTTTTTTTTTTTTATGCAGAATACGATTCTGGGATGAGCATTAGCTTGTGGACCATCAAGTCCAGTAATTAAGATCTGAAGTTAGCTATATGGAATAACTTACATAATTTCAAGCGTAAAAGAATTTATGATATATTGCAGTTTTGAAAGGAAAGAATTTTGCTTGAAAGCTTGTTCTGAAATATTAACTTTATTTTCTTTCACTTTTGAAAAAGATTTGCATTAAAACATAGATAGCAGCTTGTCATTCATATGTTTTTTTTATGCTGAATACGATGCGTGGGTCTCATTGTTGCTTAGTGACCACTTAAAGTTTAGTATTTCAGATTTGAAATGACTACGTATTTCAGATATTTCCTGATATTTCAAATATGGATAAGGTATTTCCTGATATTTCAAGCATGGATAAGGTGTTTCCTGATATTTCAAGCATGGATAAGGTGTTTCCTGATATTTCAAGTATAGAGGTTTCTCTTTATTTCAGTTATAGGTATTTTCTGATATTTCGAGTATAGATAAGATATTTCCTGACGTTTCACGTATAGATAAGATTTTTTTCTGGTACTTCAGGTATAGGCATTTCCTGATACTTCCAGTATAGAAGGTTTTCACTAAGTCATATTACACTTATGATGCATAATCGTTTCTAGCCTGAAAACACCTGAATGTTACGTGCGTGTTTCGTATTATTTTCGGAAAATAGTTTTGTTTTAAAAACTCAGTTTAGGTCATATTTTCGTTCAGAACACAATTATGAGGTCGAAATGATGTTTTGTATCCGTTTAGACCTGTTATTGAACTTTGAGATAATTATATATTTGAATTATTTCACAGTTTATGATTTTTTGCTTCATATCTTTTCTTCATCTGTTTTCCCAAGAAAGATTTAGAGAATATTTTACATTATTGTTTCTGGTGTAGAAGCCTCTCATTATGTTATATTCCAATTGTGAAGCAAAAAAGTCTTTTGTCAGCATTTTTTGTCATTACCCTTCAGAAATACATTCCCTTTAAAACTTAAGTATAGGTTATACTTTTTATGTTGAATACAGTTGTGGTGACATTAATTCCTGTAATTAAGCTTTGAATTGAGTACAACTTTCTCTCTCTCTCTCTCTCTCTCTCTCTCTCTCTCTCTCTCTCTCTCTCTCTCTCTCTCTCTGTAGCAATAAAAAGGAAGACTATTTTGCTGGAGAATTATCGTTGGCATTTTCTTCTTTGTGTTTCAGTTCGTTCCTTGAGTCGGCTGTCTGTGTGTGTGTGTGTGGCCCAAGGCAGGGTAATTAGCCGTCATTAAGGGAAATAAAACAATAAAAGAAACGACCCAGGATAGCGTACCTCCGGTCCACACATCAAACAAGGCCGACCACTGCACCCTAGCATAAACTATCCAATATGGCCACTGCAAGGGACATAAACTATGTGAGAGGGAAGATGGGAGGTGGAGGGGGCCTACTGAAACGCACGCAAGGAACTATACCCTCCATCAGCTCCATCTTTATCTACTCCTCTCTCCCTCTTCACTATATATATATATATGTATATATATATATATATATATATATATATATATATATATATATATATATATATATATGTATATATATATATTCAAACCTCTGCCATTTGTGTAGGAGCAAGGTACGTAAACGACTAGTCTGTGGAGCCCATAGAGGTTCATGTACCCAAGTTCCCACACAAATGGTAATGTGGCCTATAAATGTGCACCCATATATATATATATATATATATATATATATATATATATATATATATATATATATATATATATATATATACGTTTATCATCACTATCCTTTTCAGCCTTTGTTCTATAAATCAGGCCCTCCCTAAGGACTTGAAAGAGACAGTAGTTCATTATCACCGAAACCTTTGTGAACACCCTGGTTATTATCGTCAGTAACAGTCACCATAACATCTCATTGCCTTCAGCATCTGCCTCGTCATCACCAATAGCGCAGCACAATCGTCAGTCTCACGAACAGTGCTCATTTTACACCTTTGGTACACGTGGCATCATCACCATCTTTACCACAGTTTACTTGAAAAACAACTTCAACAACCATCATCACCAAGTCCATCATCATTACCACAAGGGCCTCCCCCACCACCATCAACTGCAGGAATTCATCCATAGCCTCCAACATCACCTCCAAAAGCAGCGCAACAAACCACATGCATCTCTAGTACCACCAGCAACACAGCCCTTTCACCAACAAACCGCCAACACACACACCCCCAACCACCACCACCACCACTAACAACTATAACAACAACATCCCCACCAACAGTAACAACATCCCACTAACAGTAGCCCAGCAGCCTCTTCTCTCCCTCCCAGAACCAGTGAGCCGTCAGAGGTGAAGGTAATCAGGGGAGAAGTATACACGGTGAATGATAAGGGGTATATAATCCTATTATTATCTAGTTCGTTTTTTCTCCCACCTACAAATCTAGAGGTGCCCATTAAACGCCATCATTCTATTCTGTAAAAAGCTAATCTCCTCACTTACTGACAGTCAGGTAACCGCACCTCCTTCAACTACCAATTACAGCTTCTTGTATTATTTTTGTGGGTGGCGGGTTGAGTCACACAGCTAATAGCTCGTTGGTACACACTTCCGCAGTCGTCTAGTTGGTTGGTGGAGGGGAATGGTGATGGTGGTGTTGGTGAGTGATGGTGGTGGCGTTGGTGAGTGATGGTGGTGGTGGTGGTGTTGGTGAGTGATGGAGGCGTTGGTGAGTGGTAGTGGTAGTGGTGTTGGAGAATGATGGTGGTGGTGGTGTGTGAACGTGCGTGGTGGTGAGAGTGCGGTGGTCATGGTGTTGTTATATGAGGTACCGTACTTGTGGTACAATCTCTCCCATCACATCAGAGTGTACCTCTTACCCTTAACGGTACAACCTCACTTTGTGGAAGCTGAAAAAGAAAAAAGGTGAATCAGCTCGTAAGAAGGTGATATGTGTCTCGTCTACGAGACTGGTTTATATCAGCTTGTAACCTTCAACAGAATCTCAAGAACTTGTCGATACTTAAACCAGCTCTCACGTCCGGACGCTCGTTTCAGATAAGGATAAATTACTCCTGTTCCCAGACGCAACGTAAATCATTTACTGATAA
Organism: Panulirus ornatus; assembly: GCF_036320965.1. Classification (NCBI taxonomy): domain Eukaryota; kingdom Metazoa; phylum Arthropoda; class Malacostraca; order Decapoda; family Palinuridae; genus Panulirus; species Panulirus ornatus. The sequence goes on along the minus strand of NC_092233.1, from coordinate 3,646,423 downwards.
AGCAAACCTGATAACCGTATCCATCATCTCTAGCGGTTCCCTTGCACTCATAACTTACATTTATGAGAAAACCTATTATGGACGTCCAGGGGAGGCTCTGGAAATCGTAGGTAATATATATGAGGAGTGGGTCAAGTTTGGCTGGAACCCTGCTGGCTGCCTCACTCTGTGTCAGGAAGCACTGGAGACCATGTATAAAGTGGTCAGGATGTTTTGTGGTAAGGCTGACGGGCTACTGCACATGTTCCTCTTTGTTCACGTCAAACGTAATGATTCTCAAGGCAGAGAGAGAGAGAGAGAGAGAGAGAGAGAGAGAGAGAGAGAGAGAGAGAGAGAGAGAGACTACAAGTGAGTGGACAGAGAGGCTCGTAAGGAGATAAGTGGAACAAAAGAGAGGAGAGAAAGAGAGAGAGAGAGAGAATACTTACCTATGAGAACCTTCTACGGAATTTGGCCACGATGGCAGAGCTAACGCGTACCGCTCACCACTGATTGCTTGTTTTGTTGCTTGTTGGATGATTTTTTTTTCTCCTCAGCCGCTCCTCTTTTGGCGCATTTGTCAATTCGAGGTTCATTTGGTGTTGTTTTCATCATGTTATCGACTTTTGAATGCTTCTGTTCAATCCATGCCTGTTTCTTAGTTCTTCTGGTGTTGCATTCAATACACGTTTCAGCTTCCACGCTGAGCAATCATATTTTTTCTCGTCTGATATGCTTTTGGTATATTTCTTGTTATATACTTGATTTAATGATTCTGTCTTTCTTGATGAGTTGCTTTCAGTTGTAAAACGGTGCTCTTCACTCCTTCTATTTTTCCCCTGACATTATATCGTATATCTTCTACGTCTTTTTAGTCTGCGGAGTTCAGGATCTTTCTGAGTTTTATGATAGTTTCATTATTTTACTTATAAAGCATTTCTTTGTTTTTCTCTAAATTTGTTGATTTCCATTTGTTTAACTGGCGATCATACATCTCAGCAGCATTCAGTTTCACTTCTTTATCATTCTCGTCATTAGTAATTTGTCTCCTTTTACGAAAGTTCTTAGTACCATACCACTCATTTTTTGTGGGGGCCAGAGAGCGTTTTCTTATCAATGTGTTCCTTGAATTTAAGATTGTCATGTATTGAATACTGATTCCCAAACCTTTTATATTGACTTCACCATCTCTTTCTTTTCCTGTAGAGCCACTGTATGTAAGAGGTGAATGTTGTTGATTGTCACATGAATTACTTTTCGTATCTCTCTTAAATTCCATTAAGTTTTCTTAAACCCGTTGGAATACAGTATCCAGATTCGTTTGCATTTATTCTTTGCCTTTCTTATTTTCCACTGCATTATTCACTCTCGCTTCATTCGTAAAACACTTGACTTTATGTCAGATATCAAGAAAATAAAGAGAACACGACGAAGCTGATATTCC